>NC_138548.1:204971444-205108391 GCF_964273705.1 Natrix helvetica | reverse complement strand
TTGATATTTAGACACAAAATGAATGATTGCATCTTTGCAATGGACAGTGCAAAAGGTATACTGTAGCTAAACCACGTTCAAACACCCCTCACCAGTTAATGGAGGACAATCCATTATAAGCAGAAAAATAATATTGTTCAACTGCCCTTCCAGTTTATGTAAGATAGCTATTGAAACAAAAACAACTAATGTGAAAGTTTTGCTCATTTTTTCAGAAAAGTGGCAAATGGGAAGAAGGAATAGTTTTGGGTCAATCCATTTAGGCTGCATCTTAAAATAGAAATTATGTGTGGAAGGAATATTATGTAGAAATTATCATATTTCTGGTAAAGTAGTGAAATAAAGTGAGGGTAGAGTTACAGAGACCCTCAGAGTAAAATTATAGCTCAATTTATCAAGTCAGAGTACAGTTTATTAGAATTTACTTATTTTCAAACTCAAGTACAATTTACCACCAACGTTCAGGGAAAATATTGTCAGGTTTATAGTTTGAATTGTAGAGCTTCCCAATAGCTGATAAAACAACCCTAAACACAGGACAGCACAGGATACCATGGTCCCTTCCAAGCATTACCCACTTCCTCATCTGCTTGTCATCATTAGTCACTGTATATCAAAGTCATTTATCATATAGTATCTTTACTTTCTTCATAATGTTCTTTGCCATTGCTTTGCTTCCACAAAATTGTTTTTATGGAATGGTTCTGTTGAAGCAAATTATCCCCCAAATCCATGATAGAGAAACTTGTACTTATAATTAGATAGTCCTCTACTTGCAACCACAATTGAGCCGAGAATGTCTGTTGCTAAGCGGGGCAATTGTTAAGTGAGTCGTACCTCATTTTATGATTTTTTTTTGGCCATAGTTGTTCAGCAAATCACTGCAGTTATTAAATGAATCATGCAGTTGTTAAGCACACCTGCCTTCCCCCATTGGCTTCGCTTGTCAGAAGCTGGCTGGGAAGGTTACATATGGTGATCACAGAACAGTACAACTGTCATGAATACATGCCAGTTGCCAAGAGCCAAATTTTGATCATGTGGCCATAAGGATGCTGCAATGGTCATAAGTGTGAAAAATGGTCATAAGTCACTTTTTCTGTGCTGTTATACATTGAACAATCACCAAATGAATCATTGTAAGTCGTGGACTACCTTACTATATTATAGTAAGACATACATTTGTGTTTTTCAGAATTGGTTATTACAGTGAGTGGGGTTTTTTTTTTAACATGAAAGGCTTAAAGCAAGGAAAGATTATTGAGCAGTACTGCATTCTTTGTCCTAACAAATTACAGGAAATAAAAGGAGTATTTACTGAGAATCAGGTGGAAAGTTTAAATAGTTGTTCAAACCACTCAAATATGAAAAAATTGAAAGATTTCCCGTATCCGAGTTTTCCTTTTGGCACTACCATTATCCACCTGCCAATGGAGCAAGAAAAGATGATTATAGGAGAAAATCATCGAGAACAAATCCTAAACAATTGTTTCTAATCTATCTACCCTGAGAGAATAGAGGCAGCTGCCTCTGGTTTATAGTTCAACAGTACTTGACTATCTTATCTACCAACAGGGTATCATTACGTTCCCCATAAAGTATAGAAAGATAACAGCTGCCAAAAGTAATTGTTCCCCCAACTGATGTTATCGTAGCTGTTTACTATGCATGCTTAGATGCTTTTCTAGCATGGGGATGGCAAACTGGCTGCCTACAGATTAGATCCGGCCCAGGAAAAGCAACATTATCCACTATCCAGCCCCTCGTAGCTCTTCCTAATTTTAATCAAAGTAAAAAACTTGGATTCATTTCCAAAGATGCTAGCTAAAGATACTGCATTTTAAATTTGCACCTTTTGGATTTTGTATGTACTGTCCCAACTAAAACCGAGTTCATGTACTTTTAAGAACAATGGCACAATAAGGACCTTAGCACGAAAATTCAAGACTAGTGTTGCCAGATGATCATAACAGAATAACAAAGTTGGAAGTGACCTTGAAGGTCTTCTGGTTCAAGCAGGAAACCTACTGCACATACAGTACAGCGAATAGATCTAATTTGTTTAGATATGACCTCAGTTACAGAGTAAATACACTTTTTATCCAGTTAAACCTAATCTCCTCTGAGTGGGAACAATAACAAGAATGGAACATCTCTGAATATATATTGGTATTTTTAAAAAATCTCACTGGGAAATTTGAAAAAAAAAACCATTATTATTTATATGGAATTTACTTTAAACAGTAAATAGAGTTGGTGGGATGGTGATACTGACTCATTGTGAAGGTCTTATTCCACTCTTACAGCTAAGCAGTAGGAACTATATCTTTTGAGTGTTTGTGGCAACAGTATATAAAACTTTCTTGTTATCCTTGCAACAATAGAAGGCAGGTAAAATACAAGTAGTCCTCAACTTATAACAGTTCATTTAGTGACCAAAATTACAACGGGATTGAAAAAAGTGATTTATGGCTGTTTTTCACACTTTTGACCATTGCAGCATCAGGTGATCAAAATTCAGACGCTTGGGAACCGATTCATACTTATGATGCTCGCAGTGTCCTGGGATCACGCAACCACCTTCTGTGACCTTCTGACAAGCAAAAGCAACGAGGAAACCAGATTCACTTAACCATGTTCTTAACTTCACAACTTCAGTAATTCACTCAACAACTGTGGCAAAAAAAAAAAGGTGGTCAAATGGGCCAAAACTCACTTAACAAATTTTTCACTTAACAACAGAAATGTGGGACTCAGTTGTGGTTGTAAGTCAAGGATTACCTGTATAATCATGTTCAGGATGGACTCATGATGGAGAATTAGCATCTTGACTAATAAATTAATGACAAAAAAAAACAACAGTACAGCTATCAACACACTTACAGTACTCACACTTTTGCAACACACACAACTAATGCTATGAGCCAGATGCTTTAATGAAGACGAGAACAATTGCAGCTACCTAGCCTGGCACATACATGTTTAGTGTATTTGAGAAATAATAAACACAAAAAAATACAGGTAGTCCTCGACTAGGTAGTCGACAGGTAGTCACTACTGCTGGTTCGCTCGTGGGTGCTTCGCACGTGTTTCATGTGCAGTGTGCACACATGTGCAATACAGTGAAAATTGTTCTGGGCATGCGCAGAAGGAAAGAACCAGTTTGGGGGCGTGGCAGGCCTGGGTTGCTGCCAGTTCCAGCGACCTAGCCCACCAAACCACTACTGGTTCAGCTGAACCGGTAGGAACCCACCCCTGCTGCAACAGCTGTAAGTGTGAAATCGGTTATAAGTCATTTTTTTCAGCGCTATTGTAACTTCAAATGGTCACTGAACAAATGGTTGTAAGCCAAGGAATACTATAACAGGAGGCCATACAACAACTTTCTCCAATATAGATGTGTTAGGCTAGTTTGCCAAAGGTTTGGGGATTTACTCTTCCAACACACTGGGTGGCCCAAGAATAGGAAAACTGCAATATGTAATCAGGGAAAAAAATTGCCTGGGAAAGATTTTTGTTTGATGGAGCATTCCTTATACAGCCCTAGAGCTGAGTGTATCTATCCCTGTTTCCCATTCCTCAACTTCTATATTGTAAATTCTATACCCAATTTACTACAAAAAGTACCTCAATTCTCAGGCATTCTTTGCCTACAAGGATCATAAACCTGCCTCTGGAATTGTAGAAGTGAGAATATGAAGTAATTCAATACTCACTCATGGGAAGTTTTCTCTAATATATAACTGAAATCTTCTTTCCTGCATCTTCAATCGTAATGCCTCATATTTTGTACTAACCGACTGCTGGGAACAATTCTTTTCTCTTTATCTTACTCTTGGACCATCACAATGTTCTTTTGAATGTTCTTGATTCTCTGATAAAATACACAATTGCTTATATTTTTCCTAATGTGAAAAACCCTGTGTGTGCCCCCTAGAAATAGGGTGTCTAGGGAATAAAATTAATTGAACTAAATTAGGCATAGTTTAGAATAAACCTTGCTAGAATCAGGATTCATAAAATATATATAAACATGAAAACAATTTTAATCAGCTTTGCTGTTCTCCTCGGAATTGTTTCTCACTAATTTCCTTCCATTTCTTCTATGAAATCAGATGTAATACCATTTTCATCATCTGGAGAGTTTTAGGATGATGGTGCCAATCTTTGTCTATAATGACAATAGGATTTTATTATCACAAACCACCTCATGGCTCAGTTGCTTGCTAAAACACTTTTCTACAGTATTAAGAGCTGAAATGTATTTGCTATTTTAAAAAATGGATTAGTGGAGTCTTCAGGTCCAAAAAAGATGTCCTAACATTATGGCCTAATCCTTGTCAATGAAATTATTATGACTAATTCAGTAAACAGTGGTTAAAACAAGCCATGCTTTAGGACAATGCATTCTTCTCTTTCCCTTCTACATGAGTCTTCAAGGGCACTTGAATCAAAGGGTACATGAACTCAATCCCCGGTTCCCAACTTCAACTGCTAGCTGAAGAAAATCCATAACTGTTGATTCAATGCATGTGGCCCACATGTTGCTCATCCCAGCCATAAACAATGGATTCCAAACTAAAAAGGTTAGATTGACTCCATATCCTAAACCAAGCCAAATAAACTTCATTACAGCACGTGATGTACAGATCCAGGATATCAGTATGTGTGGCTTTTCTCTGCAAAGTTTCCCCAAATAAACATATAGAATATTTTAAACAGTAAGTACTCGGGGACCTTTGCCGAGGAACTGGCTATGAGAAATACAAGCTTTCAGACATACGTTCTCCAAGCCCAAATGTCCTATGCAAGGATACTGGGTCAACTGAAAAATGCATGCAGTGCTGTTTACTTATATCATTTTTTAAAGTACACAGCATATTTGGCTGCATTATCTGTTTACACATAATAAAACTATGAAGTCGGCCGTCTGGGAAAATGGGATGATGGCCATTAATTTTGTTGGTTTTAATTTATAAAATCTAAGGCGACCATAGACAGACAATTTGATATAGTGGTTAAGGCACCATGCTAGAGAGACTGGGAGACAATGAGTTATAGTCCCGCTTTAGGCAAAAAAGCCAGCTAAGTAACCTTGGACTATTAACTCTCTCTCAGTCCTAGGAAGTAAACAAAGGCAAACCACTTCCAAAATATTACCAGGAAAACTGCAGAAACATGTCCAGGTAGTCAGTCATAGGAGTCAAGACTGATTCAAAGGCATCACAAACACACATACATACACAGACACAGACACACATACACACAGCTATCTTTGTGTGCCTTTAGTGGCCTTTCTATAGAGCAGTGGTTCTCAACCTGTGGGTCGGGACCCCTTTGGAGGTTTCACAATGGTTGCCTAAGACCATCGGAAAACACATATTTTCGATAGGAACCGAGACACCAATTTTATGGTTGGGGGTCACCACAACATGAGGAACTGTATTAAAGGGTCGCGGCATTGGGAAGGTTGAGAACCACTGCTATAGAGGCTTCTGACTACCTAACATCAGAATCAAATAAAATTCAACTGGTTGTTGGTATGATCTAGCAGGGCTCTTCTTCCTATGAATGAATGTTAATATGTTCAATTCATAGGCCGCAATAATAAATTGTGCCTTCCAGAAATAGATGACATTAGATTCCAATGCATTTGATTTGGGTCTATGGTGCTTCTCGAACTAGTAAAGTGAAAAATAGTTTCAGTACATAGATGATTTCGGATGAATCATTCAAGGAAGTATAAGGAGTTGATAGAAACAGACTAGGTTGCACAACCTTCTTCTATTTGGTCATCTGAGGTATATAATAATTTTGTTAAAAAAATAATACACCAACAGTGGAACATTCATAAGAATCTTTCCATAGTAACCTAATCCGAGAAGAAAACATTTCATCTTCTGTTTCCTGTGCATAGATCTCATTATTATTCCATAAAAATAATATTATCAAAGATTCAAGTCCACACTGTACAGTAATCCTTGATTTACAACCCCAACTGGGACCAGAATTTTTGCTGCTAAGCAAGATGGTTGCTAAGTGAGTTGCACCCAATTTTATGACTTTTTTTGCCATGGATGTTAAGCAAATTACTGCAGTTGTTTAATGAATTACATAGTCTTTAAGCAGTGGTGGGTTTCAAAAATTTTTGGTACCTTTTCTGTAGGTGTGGCCTGCTTTGTGGGAGTGACTTGCCGCCCATGTGACCGGGTGGGAGTGGCTTGCCACCCATGTGACTGGGGTGGGAGTGGCTTGCCACCCATGTGACCAGGTGGGAGTGGCTTGCCACCCATGTGACTGGGTGGGAGTGGCTTGCAGCCCATGTGATTGGGTGGAATGGCAAAGACGATGTCTTTGAATGTGCAGGAATAAATAAATTGACAATTAAAATCAAGAAGGCTTTGAATACTTTTTCACGTGGGATTTGTTTTAGCAATTGCTAACAGAAACAGAAATTAGGAATCTAAAAGTATGAAAGAAAAAACCAATTATGTAAGGAAAGGTCACTAAAATGTATAAGGAAATATTATTAGTACTTGATCATTATTAATGTGTAGATAACTGCGGGACATTACACACCCACAAACTATGACAGTGCCAGGAAAAAACCAAAAAATAACAATTTCCCCCCAAAAGACTGCAGATGAAACCAGTTTTTTTCCCTAACCCTAATAACAGGAAAGACAAAGCCACTAGAATAAAAACCATCAAGACATTGTGGGAAATTATAAAGGACAGTGCCAGGAAGCTCACAGAACCAGCAACCACTCACAATTACCTAAACAGCCAGGAATCACACAGAAATACACAAAATCTGGCAAAGCTGCCTTGCACCAACCTGGACTGCCCATAGAAAAGCAGCCACTTTGAGACACATAAACCATGCACCAACCTGCACACTTAAAAGCATCATATTGCATCACAAATAAACCATTTGCAAAAAGGAATAACATTTCTTGTAAACGCATTCTATAAACAATAAATAAATAAAAATTCCCTAAAAATAATTTAACAAATATATTCTATAAATAATAAAAAGACCTTAAAAACCATTAAAATATTCTATAGACAATAAATTACAATAAAACCATTTTAAAATATTCTATCCACAATACTTTTAAATGTGTTGAGTATAGAATATTTTTAAATGGTTTATTTTAATTTATTGTTGATAGAATATTTTTTTAAAAATAGTATAACACAATTTAAAAAAATATTCCACACACAATAATTTAAAATGAAACCATTTCAAAGTATTCCACATACAATAACTTAAAATGAAGCCATTAAAAATATTCCATACACAACAAATTACAATAAAACCATTTAAAAATATTCTATACACAATACATTTAAAAGTATTGAGTATAGAATTTTTTAAAATGGTTGGTTTCAATTTATTTTTGACAAGTCTAAGACAATTTAAAAAAAGAATCTACACACAATAAATTGAAATAAACCATTTTAAAAAATTCTATACTCAATACTTTTAAATAAAACGATTTTTAAAAATTCTATACACAATAAAGTATTCTTGAAAAAAACATTAAAAGCATAAAAGAAAAAAAATGGGTCACTTACCAGCAGGCAGAATCAGCAGCTCTCCGATGCGATGGATGCAGCAGGGAGAAGGGCAGGCAGGCGACGAGGCAGCAGGTAAGCTGGACTGAAGAGACAAGGGACAACTGGGTCAGCTAGGCCCGCCGCCTTGCAGGCTTAGCTATCCAGGCGAGGCTGGAGACGGGGTGTGTGGGGGAGTAGCAAGAAACCCCTTTGGGTCCCGTGGCATATACCAGCTTGCGGCTTTCAAGAGGCAAGGCCTGAAGGCCTTCCCGCATAAAACCTGCGAGCTGGCATAAGTTAGCCTCCTGCCGCTGCCCACCTCCTTTCGGCCATGCGGCGTACGCCAGCTTGCGGCTTTTGCAAGGCAAAAAGGCCTTCCCTCACGAAAGCCGCGAGCTGGTGTAAGCTAGCCTGCCGCCACTGCTGCCGCTGCCATCCCCCCCGCTGCCGGTACCCCGCCACCGCATGCCAACTCGCCCCCCTGCTGCTGCCTCATGCCTGCTCACCCCCCCGCTGCCGCCTCCTTTTGCCCACGCGGCATATGCCAGCTTGTGGCTTTCATGAGGGAAGGCCTGAAGGCCTTACCTCATGAAAGCCACAAGCTGGCATAAGCTAGCCTGCCTCCGCCACCACCACCACCGGTGCATGCCAGCTCGGCTCTCCACCACCGCCAGCGCACACCAGCTCGCCCCCGTGAGCTGGCATAAGCTAGCCTGTCACTGCCACCAGTGCACGGCAGCTTGGCTCCCCACCGCCGCCAGCGCACACCAGCTCGCCCCCTGCTGCCGCCACCATCCTCCTTTCAGCCATGCGGCGTACTCCAGCTCATGGCTTTCACAAGGCAAGGCCTAAAGGCCTTCCCTTGCAAAAGCCGCAAGGTGATGTAAACTAGCCTGCCACCACTGCCACCCCCATCCCCCCTGCTGCCGCCGCCCCACGCCAGCTCAACCCACCTGCCGCCACCCACCTCTTCCCTTGCGAAAGCTGCTAGCTGGTGGCAGCTTGGCTCCCCACTGCCGCAGCCGCCACTGGCTTGCCCCGTCACCGCCGCTGCATGCCATCTTGCCCACCTGCTGCTGCCGCATGCCAGCTCACCCCATGCTGACGCTGCCAGCGCACACCAGCTTGCCCTCCACCTCCACCACCCACCTCCTTTCGGCCACATGGCCTACGCCAACTCGCAGCTAGCCTCCCGCCACCCCCGCCGCCTCTCCTCAGGCTTAGTTGCTTACCTGCTGGAAGGCAAAGCAAAACAAAACGAAATGAAGGGAGGACCCGCTGCACTTTTAAACGGGTGTTAGAGGCAGGTGGGTCGACTCCAGCCCGCTCACTGATTGGCTGGACTCCAGCCAATCAGTGAGCGGCGGGCTGGGCTAGTTTAGTGCGGATGGGCGGAGAAGCGAGCGAGGTGTGACGGAACAGGCAGGGCGAGCGAGCGACAGGCCCGGGGCAGGCATTCCGGAACTTACTTCCGGGTCCACCAGGGAAACCTCTCCTAACCGGTTCAGTAGATTTGACGAATTGGTTCTACCGAACCGGTTCGAAGTGGTAGGAACCCACCTCTGTCGTTAAGTGAATCTGGCTTCCCTATTGATTTTGCTGGGCAAAAAAGAACTGAGAATGTCACAAATATTGATCAATGACCCCAAGATTCTGCAACTGTTGGTTAATAAATACATGTCAGTTGCCAAGTGCTCAAAATTTGATCATGTGTCAGGGATGCTGCAATGGTCATGCATGTAGGACTGGTTGGAATTTTTTTTTCAGTGCTGTAATTTCAAATGGTCACTAAACAAATGTTTGTAAGTCAAGTACTATAAACTTTCATCAATTATAGTGGGTAACGGTCTAACAGCTTATTTCAGAGAATGTTTTAGGTGAGCTTCTTTTTTTCTTAATGCCAGGTTTGTGCTGCTGAAAACATTTGCTGTCATTCTAATCAAAAAGCTACAGGAACAAAGTTTATATAACCCAATTTAGCTTTATGCTGGGCAGTTCAGATTTTCTTTCAGCAGGTCAAAAGAAATACATGGATGGAAAGAGAAAAAATGACAGGGAAAAAAAATCCTTGTCATAATAACATGGAGCTGTATGCATCAACATCTTGGAAAAGAGCAGAACATAAGAAAATGTAGATATCAGTGGATTTTGAGAAAACATGTGATAAAGTGAATAGGCAGAGAGTAAAACCTAGATGTGTGATATCTCCTTGATTGGTTAGTATCTTTATGGATACTTACTCTCAAGACATACTGTATGTTCTGTCATGAATATGCATTTTTATATATGGATGATGAGAATCCTGCAGCAAGTATTATATAGGTTGTGTGCTGCAACAAGAGTCAGAAAATTAATGTATTAAAACCCACGCTTGTTGTGTTTGACAGATAGAAACAACTCAAGTAGCATTGTCTTTCAAAGGAATCAATCGAAAAAAGATAAGGAAAGCTTCCTATACTACGCTTTAATGACCTGATTTGTACCATGGACTGCCATGATTTAACCAGCTCATTGAATAAGTCCGAGTTAACTGCTTCAAACAACTAGATCACAAATCTTGGTTTATAACCCACAACAGTGACAGGATGGCCATGCTCTTCCTCCCAAAGCAATCTTGAAAAATGTACAAAAATGATAAACCCATTTTCCACAAAAATGAACACCCATAATGCAAAATATAAAACAATGAAAGAACATCAATTTAAAATAGCATTTAGTTAAAAGACAGCCTAAATGTCCATTCCAGGAGCAATTATAATACAATAGTACTGGGTGAATATTTCAACTGACATTTAAAACAAGACAGTTGGTATTCATCATATTTCTCCAGGCATGAAAGATCCCAATTAAGGTGTTACTGAGAAGGCCAATAACTGTAGCTACTCTCCTGCAAGCCAGAGCTATCATCAACACTACGGTGGGTCTTCCTGATTATTGACTTCCAGGTGGAAACATGGCAGATTAGCACACCTCTGTGAAACAGAGCAGATGATGCAGAGGCAACCTCCCTCCCTCCCTGCCGTGAATGAAGCCTCTCTGGACAAGGAGAAGCCATGAGATCACCTACATGTGATCCGGAAGGGGCAGCTCCTCTCAAGGAAGCCTGAAGTATCAGGTGGGACCCTGCAGGCAACTTGTGAGTAGAACACTGTACTGTCCTACACCAGACAGAGTCCTAGTGGATATATCAGCTGAAGTTGGGAGTTAGCAGCATATAGAGCAAAAAATCAATATTAGAAAAACAAGTCCTTGGGGGAGTGGAGAGTGTTAGCAAGATAGAAGCAAAGAAAGAATGTGTGGTAATTGAGGCAACCTTGAAGTGCTCAGTTCTCACTAGCTTGTATCAAACTTTCTGTGGCAATGTAACTGATACATTTCTTTTTGGTAAAACAATAATTCTTTCTTGAGGATAGTAACAGTAGAAAGGCAGGGAAGTAATTTGAAGTTTGCTAATCATGAATACAGTATCTATACTTATGTCATATATTACCTATGTATGTGTATGAGAGTATCATTTTCTCTCCCTTTCCTGAGTGCATCCTTTTCTCTGTAGGAATCCATCCCATTATTTTCTGGAGGAAATTCTTCCAGTGTGTACTGTTAAATAAATGATGACTGCAGTAAGCCTTGATTATTGGTTTTGAGTGTTACATTTGATTCCACACCAAGAAAACACATTATGGCCACTTCGGGATAATGTTCAACACTCAAGTTTTCTGCATGATTTGACAGATGTTACAAATGGATCTGCGGTAATACTGTTCATGACTTCAGGACTTAATTGAAGAAGTAAACAATTGTGTTCGTGGGGCTGAATTGTTTTCATACAACTATTTCATTGCCAGACTACGTAACATCATCAGTATATGGAAGAATAGGGTTTGCTGGCTGCTTATATATAGAAGCTTGTTGTGCTAATGTGCCGGTTTTGATGGCAGTGAAAAATTGGAGTTTTCTGTATTTCTTCGCTGCATATAATGGCCATCTGGATTTTTGTAGGCTATATCTAGTAGCCCTAATATATAAGACAAAGACAGCAATGGTTGAAAATGGAATTGATTTCTAAGACCATTTCTCAAAAGCAGAAACTTAATTATATTACAGCATCCTAACCTTTATTAGGATCCCAGTAAGTATTAATTATAGCAATAGCACTTAGACTTATAATATATACTGCTCCATAGTGCTTTACAGCACTCTTGAGTGCTGTAAAGTTAGTCAGGATCAAACTCCTGGCAGTGGGCAGAATGCAGTACTGCATTTTAATCACTGTGCGGCCAGAGCTCCCGATGATAATAAACTGAAAATTAGTCAGCAATCAATACTATTTAAAACAAGGCAGCCTTAACAGTGTTAATTCTAACTACTCATTTCAGATAAAGTATTAAAGGAAAATTTCTAATTCTGACATAAGTTTGCTCACTGAACAATATACTTTTAAAGCTCTGGGATTTCCTTTCATAGTGTTCAAGAACTGAATTTCGGATTCCAGGTGAAGCAATATTTGCAGCTCAGGAAATATTTCTAACTTCCACGAAATGCATCTATAGGTGTCAACTAGCAAAATGAACAGTATTTCCCTCTATCTTACCTTATTTTAATCATATCTCAAGTGCTGTAAAATGTAATTAATGGATACTTCTTATCCAGCTTCCATCCCTGATCTGTAGTCTTCCTATATGGATCAATGGATCTATATGGATGCATGTAGATGAATGTTACCTGAATGTATATCTTCTAGGTACAATAGATAATCCCATCCATCTGCAGATGGATAATGGTACCACTAATGAAGTTGCTCCCTTAAAGCAGCCTTGTCCAACCCAATGACCGCCAGATGAGTTGGCTGACAAATCTCTTCATTCCCCAGCAGCAGAATTGTCATTCAGGATGCCATAAAATGTATCAAGGCGCTCAAGATATTTTCATGTTCATCTAACAGAAGTCCTGACTTTAGAATGCCTATCTAGCACAGATAACGGCATTCTTTTAGGATTAGGAGGAAGGAAAAGAGGAAAGAGAAAATGAGAGAAAACTGTAATTGAAAAGGCAGAAATAATAACTTTTCATTATTCCACAGGTTTCTTTTCCAATATGTGCTAATGGTGCCCTGGACTACAGATCCTCCTCGTTTGCTTGACTTTTGATATTACACTGTATAGTGATAACATCTACGTTTCAAAGTGCCAGTGCTGTGATGGAATGATTTACACAGCTGAATTTTCTATATTTGCACAACACTGAATCAGTGTGTGCACAATACATGAGGCTATAATTATATATTATTGTATATAAGCCCACCCCTGAGTTCAACTGCCTGTTATTGTTACAGGAGTCCCCATCCCAAATAATAGCCATTTCTATTTTTGTTTTAATGTGTTTGTGTATACTGTTGCTGTTAACTATTTTTGCAGTTGCCCAGAATTGTGTACATGGCAACCACTGTAGAAATTTAAATAAAATGCAGTTAATGCAGAATGTATCATGTGAACACAGTCAATGACTCAACATATCTTGAAGTGCAATTTGAAGCATTAAAAATGGAGAAATGCTGGCAGAGAAATTAAAAAAAACACTAATTGCATATAGATAAATGTCCTCATTTCCCAGTATACTTCTGTATGCAAATGGTAAATTAAGATCTAGCGGTGGGTCTCTGGTGATTTGCAGTAGGTCCAGAAGGATTTAGGCTCTTAGTTATTTAATAACAAAAACAACAAAATATTTCCCTACCACTGCTTGAAACGATGCTGCTGAAACCTTAAAAATGGATATGTTTCTGAAACGATTGAGAACTCTGTTAGAATCAGAGTTTTAGAATTTTAGAATCCAAAACAATGTCTTGGGTTCAAAATTTCTTAAATTCCAGTATATGTAGCATCAGTTAAAATTGATTTCATGGGTTAAATCCCAAACAGTACAATAATTTCTTGGTTATATTAGTTTAGCTTGAATTATTATCCACCAAAGTGGAAAATTCTGAGCAGTGGATAGTTTGGGGTAATGCTTTGTATCCCAAACTTTACTTTTAAAAAATGAAGCACCAGAATATATAGATTTGTGGGGCGGGGGGAGAATAAAAAGGCAATAACTATAACAAATGAAAGTACCCAATATAATGTCAATTGCAGTTTTTCATACTTCATAAGTGGTCGACTGTATGAGTTCTGGATTCTAAAATAATTGCAAGAGCATTGATCCAGCTGAGGAAAATTACAAAATGTTAATGGATATACGCATTGTCAGAAAAATATCAGTCTGTAAGGTTTAATAAGGCTATCAATCTGGGATGCAAATATTTCTGGCAGCTGTGAAATAGAATACTTAGAGGGGGATTGTATTCCCTTTATCGCCATCTGGTGGGCACCTGAATTTTTGCAGCTCTGTGCTGCAATTACATCATAGAACTGCATTTACACCTGGGAGAAACTTGTGGCAAAAGGAATCAATTCTTCATGTGAGGATAATGTGTTTGTAAATATACAAGCAATGATGTAAGTATAGATGTGTGTGTGGAATGCACATTTATCAAAATGAAGTGAAACAGCTGCAGCCTGACACATTTATTCAGACATCAGAATATGAACCATCTTACTGGATCAGATCAATGTCTTATCCAGTTTAACATCTTATGTTCTGAAATAGCCAATCAGAAGCTCATCAACATTTCCAAAGGAACACATAAAAGAACTGCAGATCCTGCTTTCAGAGGTCCAGCCAGTGGACATCAGAGGAAATTTCTTTTGAGCCTGGAGCTGGTGTATGGCAATGAGGATTAGCACCTGACTAGCAATTAATTCTATATTCATTTAATTCCCTTAGATGTGGTTAGTCATATGCTAGCAGGTCTCCTGTCTAGGCAATCTAGATCACTTGGAAGAAATTCCCATTTTGGGGAACTGGGAACCTGCTGGGTTCCAAGTGCTGCTGGACTAATCTCCCTTCTATCTGCTTCTTCTCCCTTCTAAACTCCCTTCTATCTGCTCTGCATTTCCATAGCCCTTTTTATGTGGGAGGCAGAGCCCTTTTTATGTGGGAGGCAGAGCCCTTTTTATGTGGGAGGCAGATAGTGTACCTCACTGGCATAGCCTAATTCTTCCCTTTTTCATTGCGGTTGCTTAGATAGAAGAGTATTGATTTGTGGGAGATGGGTTGTAAATTTTCCGGGGTAGTGGTGGTGTCAATATTCCTACTGGGCTACAAAACTAAAGGCTCCATAGGACTCATGTGGCAATGCCCTTTTCCCATCATACCCAAGGTCTTGAGACATTTCTTGTCTTTTGGAGGTTGGAAATCTTGCATTATTTCTTTGGAAGCTGAAAGTTTTAAAAAGTTGAACCAATCTATGCCCTGAAACTATGCTGCATTAACAGCACACATAGGCAGCAACAGTAACTGGCTCCATTATTGAGGAGGTAGGCTGGGGGGCAATGTTTTTCATACTGACATACTTTCCTCCTACCTCAATTATGGGAAGAAAGCATATTACTGCAGTTATGAAGAAGACTCTTCCTCTCCACCTCCAGGGAGGCATAAAGATCCTCTAGTCTCCAATATCAACACCATTATAGTTGTGGCTGTATATGCACTTAGGTGTCTTCAGATCCCTTAGAACTATTTAATGTAATACGTTAGGCAACAATATATCTTGAGTGAACCAGTAATTGGCAACAGGGCCAAGGAGGTCAGCATCCTCTATGTGTGTGGAGGAGTTATATGGTGATGCTAAAACCTTAGCCCAAATCAATTCAGGGCAAGGTTAAGGTCTCTTCACTAAAAGTTATGGATCATAATTTACTGCACTAGTGCAACGTGGATTGGAAAGTACAGGAGACTTTTTTCAACTTTGCACTCTAGGGTGTGTATGTGTGGCTGGCCCAAAGAAATTAAGTTGACTTCAATGTCTAGGGCAGTGGTTCCCACCGTGGGGCCCATGTCCCACAGGGGGGGAAATTAATTTTTAATGGGGGAAATTTGAACCTTGTTTAAACCAAGTGAATGGCCTTTTGGGCTTCCTCTGAGTGAGTAGTGTTCATGTTTTTGAGTACAGTAAGAATTATATGTCACAGGGGGGGGGGATCAGATTTTACTGATGCTTAGGTGGGGCATGGCCAAAAAAACCACTGGTCTAAGGGAAGTTTACTGTAGAACCTGAGTCTGCCCTCTCCTGGTCCAGAATCTTAACCCCTACATTATAGTGTGTCTTTCTCCTAAATATAAGCTATTAAATGCAGAGGAAGATGTTGACACAGTTGTCAGCAAAGTACCTGAGACTATGCCTTTGTAATCCCTGGTAAAATGTATGAGAGCTTTTAGGTAAAGGAGTCCCTGCAGATTTTATTCTGCTAGTCATTGTAGATTATGGGGGCGGGGCAGTGCTCATCTCCACTTCAAGGCATTGGGCCAGCTCTGTTCAAAGACATTTATGTCGTCATATGGCCAGCATGATGTCATGGAATGTTGTTATCTTCCCACCGCAGTGGTACCTATTTATCTATTCACATTTGCATACTTTCAAACTGCTACGTTGACAGGAGCTGGGGCGAGGACGGAAGCTCACCCTGCTGCATGGCGCTCAGGTCTCAAACCTGAGCTGCCGGCTTTCCAGTCGACAAGCCCGGCGTCTTAACTGCTGAGCCACCCTGAGAGCTGTACCTATGTTCATATACAACTCCTGTTCATTTCTGTGGGACTGAAAGTTTACTGCATGGGGCACAATAATGCTTCAACCATCAAACTTGAAGCAGGACCATAACGCAACAGCAAATGACACGCAATGTAGCCAGAAGACTTTAAGTTCTCTCTCCAGCTTTTTCCATTAAAGGCAGGGCAATGCAAAAGATGTCTGCCTCTCCAAAACCCTATAGAATTAATCCTGAACTTTTTGGCAGCTTCCCAGATTAATACATAAAGTGAACCAGGGCAATGGTTTTGGAATCTGGCAGAGAGCCATCTCCCCAAGGACTATTTACAAGCAAATGGAGATTACTTGAAGGAAGCATGATTCATTTTTATGAAGAGCTAGTAAAATTGTTATTACACTAATAAAGTATTATAGAAGACTAAATATAAGAGTTTAAAAAAAAAGCTGCTTGGGGTGTAATGCAAATCTTTTGAGCCATGTCATAGAGTACATTAATGAGCACTTCTACCACAAGGCCAAAAGAGAGATCTCTCCTTATAGGTCACTAACTACCTCTTGCTCGCTGTCCCAACTTTATTCATTTCTAGATGCCTCCTGGAGTGGCTTTCATTGTACAAATACCTTACATCACTCACAGAATTGTTAAACAAGCTTTTCTTTGAGTATACCCCCTCCCCCTATATTTTCCCCATCATTTCCTAGGGGGGAAAGTTATTAAAATAGGAACAATGGCATGGATGTGCAATGCCTTTTGACTGCAAGTGCCAGAAAACTTACGGTATATTTGGGGATGCGATCTCACCTTTCCACTTCTATTTTATCTACAAATGCATTGGATTTTTTTTTTTTGTACTAAGCAGGGCTGAGAGGACAGACTGAGTCTTAGAGCTCAGATGCAGCATGTTAAAGCTTCCCAGCTGCCTTTTTCAAATGTGATATATTGTGTATTACTTCCTGTCTCCAAACAGTCCAACAACAAGGAACCTCATACTATGGGGAGATGCAAAAGATGTGAGAGAAGAGGCTACAGAGAAAAGAAAGGAGCAAGGCAGATGGCCATAACTGGTTATAGGGTAGCTTTCCTTAATGTGGTGTCATCCAAATGTGCAGAACGAATGTGATATGTTTCACTTCTCATCCAAGAAGCTTTTTCAGCTCTGACTTGATGGTTTGGTATGGAAGGAGTTATATTCCTTGCAGACAGCTGGTCATTTGCATTCCTTCCATTCCCCACCATCCAGTCAGAGCTGAAGAAGCTTCTTGGATGAAAAGCGAAATGTCTTCAAAGAAAAACCAGAAAGTCCAGTTGTCTCTTGAAAAAGCACCTTTGGGGCAACCACGACCTGGATCCCTGAGAATCTCCATAGTCACTTCTGCCTGCATTTAATAAGATACCACATTATGTACAAATATAGGCTAAATGACTATTGTCAAAGGAAGTATGAAATTCTTCGCGGTTGTTTTAAAAGTTTGAATAATTCTATGGACAAATAGGGGTGAGGGGAGATAGTTGGACTTTGAGTCAGACTATCACATTAAGCAATATAGAAAAAGATAAACAACAATGACTAAACAGCAAGATGCTGAAAGAGGAGTGAACTCCAACTTGCACCTAAAGGAAAGGGATGAATATGGAAGGTCAAGAAAACTAATTTAAAACTCTCCCACTGTTTCTATTAGAATTAGAAACACAGTTAAGTGAGTGTCATTGTTCACCCTATCCCAATGATGGAAATCTAGCGAACGACATCAGTAGCTGGGACTAAAGTCATGTTTGCCACTGTAAGAGCAGTCTTTTTCTAAGCCCAAACCATTTTTCCCCTCCCAAAACACAACTCATTAAGCCAGTCTTATTTCTAAAAACAAGGTTTAAGGCTGAAAGCCCAGTTAACTGTTTATTCATTAAACCATGGTCAAAGCATAACATAACATAGTCTAAAGTCAGCCACTGTATGGTGGCACTGGGTGCTTTTTGAGAGTCAGTACATTGTTATAAAAATACAGAGATGTTAATTTCTTGGTCACTAAGAGAAACAGATTACTTGTTTCAGATGGCTGGATCTTGTCAGAAACTCTGAGGTACTTTTTTCCAGGGATTTCAGTTTGGGAGATCTACCTCAAATAGCCAAGTTTAGATGGGAGAAATGTAGACCATCGCTAGATGGCAACAAAGTCATACAAAAAAGTCTTTGCTGTCATCTTAATGATTATCTGGATTTTTTAAGCCCAGGTTTGGGACCCCTAACCTTAAGCTCTAGACCTCATTCAATGCCTGAGAGAAGAAGCCCTCCATCCTGTGACCACAGAGGAATATCATATGGAACATCTGCCATGGAACATTTCAAGGCCCCAGAAGATGCTGTTTAACAATTTCCTAAACAGCACATGCTGCCACAGCTGATCTCTGTGAAATGACAACCCCGTGAGCAGATACAATCTGTATGGACACTGCACCCGAATATCAAGAATACAAACACAATTTTCTTCCACAGAGTAGGAAATGTGAACATAATCAACCATGGCTGTAACGTTACCTGAAATATTAAATTGTGCTTTAGTGGTTACCTAAACTGTATCACAACACCTTTGAGTATCACAGGGTATGTTAAAAAGTGGTCTTTATGCATTGAATTATTTCATGCATCTGCTGTGCTATCAGATCCAAGTTCGTATAATTCTTCTCACTGCCTAAAATTTACCTTGGAGTTAGGTAAAGCTGGTACTGTGTTCATCTTGATTTCAAATCTCCCTGAGTTATGCAGATTGGGGGGGGGGGGAGGAATAAACGTTTAGCAGAAAAGCTCATTCAGTTTGCAACAAATTCTTAAGGGTTCAGTACAGAAAACAGACTATAGGTTTTGCATCTCCAGAGAGAAGCCATGCTAACACAGCCATGGGAGTAGCAGCTGAAAAAGCCAGGAGAAAGATTCTTCATCCTTCACAGAAGCATTTCAGAGATGGGCTTTCATACGGCGGAAGATACAATCCCTCAACTAAATCAACACAGCGGTTAAAAAGAGCAGTTCACAAGAACGCATACACATGTACCTCCGTATTTTTGTTCCACCAGTTTGCAAAGTTTGTCCAAATATTTGTGTTTAAGAAGCAAATAAGCAAGTTTATCTTAAGGGGCCACCCATGGTTTGTTAGATAGAGATACAGCAAGCTTTGCTTGTTAGCCTGTGGAAGGAGAAAAAGAAAAGCCTTTAAGTAAGCTGTGGTGGAAACCAATTCTGAACTGGTTCTCAATGCAGCAGAGTGTTTAAAGTGTTTTTCAAGCCTGTAACAGGCCAAATGCACTAATTCCATAGCTCAGTTGACTGACAGTCACTGTATTCCAGACATGATTCAACAAGAGTTTCAGTACAACAGCTTCTGCTAGGTCACACACCCAGTTGCAGCAAGGAGCTATAGATCAAGATTGCAGCTCGCTATCCCCCCAAGCAGTCAACAGGTAATAAAACTGTCCAGGCCTTGTAGGCCTTGTTTACTAGCTTTGTACAAAAGAGCCACCTGCAGATCAAACCGAACTGCTTCAGACAATCAGCAGAGAGCAACCTGAAACTGCAAAGTTAAAGTGTTGAGTCCATCACTGGATGCCCATTCTGAGACAGGATCCGATGCTCTACGTTGCTAAATTTCATTGAGGCAGGGGAATACTTTGGCATCCTGCGGCAGGCAAAGCAAAGGATCTTCCGGAAGGTGCTTCGCATCTCATTGTCCCGGTAGGAGTAGATCATGGCATTGATGAGTGAGTTGATCTCTGCCAGCAATAGGAAGTATTTCTCCACTGCCAACACATTGCAGCTCTTGCAGCCGAGGCCGTCCAGCAGAAGAACCACTTGCCCTGGTGTCCAGCAAATCACAAAGGCACCTAAGACAGGAGAGAGGAATCTATGAAAAAAAGAGAAATCCACAGCAATTCACAAGGTTTTAAGCAGCTGCACATTCGCCAAGGAGAGAGATATGAAGTGGGAGATACTGCTGCCAACTTGTTCCGAATGCTGAAGGTGCATTGATAACTACAGTATATTACCTGATTCATGGCTTCCCCAGTTTAATCCCTTCAAATATATAGATATAGCTTCAATACTGGATGGGGATCCTGGAAACTCCAGTCATAGCATATCAGGAAAGATATGCTAGGTTAGACTTTTGCCAGAAAGGAGGTAGCTGGAGGCTAAGATTTAGACAGCATCACCACCAGATGGATTCGTAACTGGCTGACCAGCCGCACTCAACGTGTAGTCCTCAATGGAACTGCATCTACATGGAGGGAAGTTTGTAGTGGAGTACCCCAAGGCTCTGTTTTAGGCCCAGTACTCTTCAACATCTTCATCAATGATTTGGATGAGGGAATAAATGGGGAACTCATCAAATTTGCAGATGACACCAAGCTGGCAGGAATAGCCAACACTCCAGAAGATAGGCTTAAGATACAGAAGGATCTTGACAAACCTGAACATTGGTCACTATCTAATAAAATGAAATTCAATGGTGAAGAGAGTAAGGTTCTACATTTAGGCAACAAAAACGAAATGCACAGGTACAGTATAGGTGGTACCTTGCTCAATAGTAGTAACTCTGAGAGGGATCTTGGAGTTCTAGTGGACAACCATTTAAATATGAGCCAGCAGTGTGCAGCAGCTGCCAAAAAAGCCAACACAGTTCTAGGCTGCATAAACAGAGGGATAGAATCAAGATCACGTGAAGTGTTAATACCACTTTATAATGCCTTGGTAAGGCCACACTTGGAATACTGCATTCAGTTTTGGTCGCCACGATGTAGAAAAGATGTGGAGACTCTAGAAAGAGTGCAGAGAAGAGCAACAAAGATGATTAGGGGACTGGAGGCTAAAACATATGAAGAACGGTTGCAGGAACTGGGTATGTTTAGCTTAAGAGAAAGAAGGACTAGGGGAGACATGATAGCAGTGTTCCAATATCTCAGGGGTTGCCACAAAGAAGAGGGAGTCAAACTATTCTCCAAGGCACCTGAGGGTAGAATAAGAAGCAATGGGTGGAAACTAATCAAGGAAAGAAGCAACTTAGAACTGAGGAGAATTTTCCTGACAGAACAATCAGTGGAACAGCTTGCCTCCAGAAGTTGTGAATGCCCCAACACTGGAAGTCTTTAAGAAGATGTTGGATAGCCATTTGTCTGAAACGGTATAGGGTTTCCTGCCTAGGCAGGGAGTTGGACTAGAAGACCTCCAAGGTCCCTTCCAACTCTGCTATTGTATTGTATTTAGGACCCAAGGAGGCGGAGTCCCTCTTCAAAGAAAGGAAGAATGTATATTCTGGCATTTCCACCTATTATTTTTCCAAAACAGACAACCAAAATGATTTAAAAGACTGTCACATATGGACTTTTTAATCATTTCTGGATTTTTAAAAACTCCTGCATTTATTATTTGTATAAATAGCTCAAGACCACAAATATAGCTGATACTCACTCTTTCCCCCTCTTATTTTCCCCACAACAATAATCCTGTGAGGTGAGTTGGATTGAGAGTGACTGGCTCAAAGTCACCCAGCCAGCTTTCATGTCGAAGTGGGACTAGAATTCACAGTCTCCTGGTAAGGCACCTAGCCTGATGCCTTAACCACTAGAAAGAACTGCCTCTAATTTGATTTAGTTTAGATTAGAAAAGGAGGTGGAGGATGGAAGAAAGTGATACAACATGGTGGCTAGGGAAAAGATAGGCAAGAAACTTTATCTCTCATACTAGTGGAACGTGAAACCAGTTCTCTCTTCTTGAGAAAATTCAGAATCGATACAAAAAAGCTCTTTCTTCCCAACTTCTGATGAAACCATATAATCCAGTGTTATAACCATCAATTTTAGAAAGTTCTAAAGGGGGATTGCAGTGGCAATGAGTGCATCGGTGAAAGACCTGAAAAAACAGGTGAGGGATAGATCTTCATGGAGAAAGTCGTGTGATTGCTGAGTGTCACAAATGAATTGATGGCACACAATCGATGAATGAAATCAATCAAAACTTACGTTAGACCAACAAGAGCTAGTGGCTGTTACATACTATTTCCAGAATCAGTGCAGGACAGCCTTAAATATCTACTACTAGGGAGCAATAGCTAAAGTTGGTTATTACTTTTCCATAATGTATACAAAAGTCCAGGAGAGAATGCTGGGTAACATAGGCATATTGCATGATCCATCGGGGCACTTAGTATGTTCCCATAATGCAAATCAAAACTATGTTTATTAATCACACCTTCCGGTTGCCTGCTTATTTTGCTATAAGGAGAGAAACATTTTATTTTACTATTTTATTAAGGAAGCTTATATGGCCACCAAACCCACTCTCGGAGACTCCGGGTGGCATACAAGGACACACTTCATGGGTGTGTCAGGGTGCAGCCCTGATTCCTTTCCATGGTACACATTTTGTTTGATTCACGAATGCTAATAAAATATTTGAAGATATATATTTTAAAAGCAGAGTTATATCTAGAGGAACTGTTTAACACTTGGCAGCCCTCTAGATATGTCGAAAGCCAAATGGCTCTAGCTTTAAACATTCTTCTGAGACATGAGAGGACATGCAGAGGTTTATGGGCCAAATGTGACTGGCCTCCACAGCTTCTTCCTCCTTGACCTTGAATAGGATGAGCTGTAAGGATTTTGAGCAGCCAATTCAGAGCTCAGAAATAGCAATAGCCCTTAGACTTATATGCTGCTTCCCAGTGCTTCCCAGCCCTTTCTAAGAGGTTTACAGAGTCAGCATAATTGCCCCCAACAATCTGGGTCCCTCATTTAGACTGTACGATGCAGAATTTAGACACAGTAACTGATATGCAGCAAAAAAGGTTTTAGCAAAACTATTAAGCTTATATAAAATATTAGAAATTGCAGGTGCAAAATTTTTTATTGCTGGTATATTATTTCAGTTGCTAAAACGGACATTTTCTAAACAAAAAGGTTGCAAAATTGGGTCGGTCACATGGGCAGGCTCCATTACAGCTGTATGCCAAGGACTATCTGTAAGGGTTTTTTTAAATGAAGGAATTCAATTTTTCCATCTTTTATCTTCACATGCTCTTAACTCCTTTTTTAGAAAAGCATATTGAACCAAACACCGCATGGAATTGAATAACACATCCCTATACATCCCAGTTCATTCCTCTATTCCTACTGTTCCCATTGTGTTTAAGCTTCACATTCGTTATTCGATTGAACTCTATGTACCGTACCTAGAATGGCCTTCTCCCTAATGTTATAAGTTAATCACTCATTTTACAAAGCCACCCTGGCGGCTTCAATTTCATTTGCTTTCCAAAGGGAGCCCACCTAGGAGCTACCTTTCCAGAGCTATCAAGCGGTTTTAAAAAGCAATTGAGCATACCTATAAGACAGGGGTGTCCAAACTTGGGAACTTTAAGACTTGTGGACTTCAACTCCCAGAATTCCCCAGCCAGCATGGCTGGCTGGGGAATTCTGGGAGTTGAAGTCCACAAGTCTTAAAGTTCCCAAGTTTGGACACCCCTGCTATAAGACATAGTGATCCGGCCTTTGGCTTTTTGTGAAATGCTGGTTTTCCCAAAGCTGTTGTGAAAACATGTTCACCTTATTTATTAATTAAATGTATATCCTGCCCCAATCATAAGATATAAGACACCTTACAATCGTAAAACAAAATAATCCAGCAAAAATATCTTATAAATATTTTAAAACATCACAAAGGAGAACAAACATCACATATTTGCCGGGGAAAATATGACAAACTGAATGATACCTGCACACTAATCCACCTTCCCCCACTTCAGATAGGATTACAGCCTTCAGGGATTATATCCAATGAGTTTGTCTCAACTAGTCTTATTATGAACTATGTGGTTATTTCATTGTTCTTTATTCTTAAAAATACTGTATACTACCATATTTTTCAGAGTATAAGGCGCACCTTTTTCTCTCAAAAAAGAGGGTGAAAATCTGGGTGCGTCTTATACACTGAATACAGCATTTTTGGCTTACCAAAACCCCGCTCCCTTTGCAAAAATGGACGTGCAGAGGGTTTGGGAGGCTTGCAAAGTGCTCCTGAGGGCTGGGGAAGGCAGAAAAAGCAAAAAATTGGCCATTTTTGCCCCCCCCCCAGCGTCCATTAGCACTCTACAAACCTCCCAAAGCCTCTGCATGCCCACCCCTTTTTTTTTTGCAAAAAAATGAGGCGTGCAAAGGGCTCGGGAGGCTTGCAGAGTGCAAAAACTGTTTTTTTATTATTTACCTCTTCAAAATCATGGTGCATCTTATACTCTGAAAAATACGGTATTTTTTCCCAATGAAATTGCCCTTGTTACAGTAAGGTAGAGCTAAGTCCTTTTGGGAGGAGTTCACTTTTGAATATTTCCTATTATAAAGATTCTACATCCAAGAAGAAAGTGTCAGGAAGTTTGAATAGTTGCCCATCTCACATTGATTCTGCTGGTTGATATTGAAACACCCCTCCAGGTATAAAAAGTAGCTCTTATTGAAGACATAGAATATTGCACCTTTTAAAAACTGTGGTATCAGCATACAGCATATATACTTACACAAGAAATCCAAACATACCCAAAAATGACTGCTCTTGCTAACATCTTAGTAACCCATTTTTAGCTTTTCATTTGGGTTAACTTTTGTCTTCACTTCAAGGCACCCTCTATTTTGATGAAATGCTAAATGATATTTTAGTGTTCATGTTTTAGAAGAGTCCTCTAGTTCAACTCTCCACTCTGTTGACGCAGCTGCAATGACTTCAGAAGTGCTCCTGCTTTTAACTAAGCACAATTTACTATTATGTACAAAATGAAAAATATAGTTAATTTTAATCATGGTTTATTGAAATAATCCAACCTGAAATCACAGTTTATAAAATGAATTTAACTTAGTACACCATTGCTAAGTGGTCACAATTTAGGGATCAAAATAAACGCAATTAATTATTGTGAACATTTATGGGAATACTTTCACATCAGTGACGTGCAGTCAGGTGCGGCACAGTCTCACCGCTCTCATCATGAAAAGAAAAAAAAATGTAAAAGGAAAAAGCTGAGCTAGTTGCTGCCTCACCGTGGATGACTCTGCTTAACTGTTAAAAAAAGCCTCTAAAAAAGTGCCCTCTACTATGAGGCAGGAGAGCTGCATGCCTCCTCTAGTCTGACTTTAGGCATTTTATGATCACTCGAGCAGAGTTAAGCAAGGGTTAAAAGCCTAAAAATTCCTGACTAAGTTGAGGCATGCAGTTCTACTGCCTCATAGTAGAGGGCACTTTTTAGAGGCTTTTTTTTAACAGTTAAGCAGAGTCATCCACGGAAGCCAGGCAAAGAGCCATGCTGTAGCACACACACTTTCCCCCAGCCTCTTTCTTTTGGAAGGCTCAGATCGGCTCCCCTCAGGCTTCTCTGCCTCTCCTCTCACTCCGGACTGCCAGCATTAGGTGAGTGGGTGGGCTTTATTGTGTTCCAGGCATTTCCCACCCAGACAGCAGGCTGCATTTGCAATGGTGGAGGTGTTTGGAGAAGGCAGCAGGAGAATGGGGGAGATGGCAGAGGAGCTGCTTTCAAGCCACTGGAAAAGATATCCAATCCAATTTGTGTGTGTGTGTGTGTGTGTTTGAGAGTGAGTGAGAGAGGGAAGGGGGTAGGAGAGATAGTCCAATCCAACTTGTGTGTGTGTGTGTTTGAGAGAGGGGGAGGAAGGGAGAGAGGGAGGAAAGAGGGGAAGGGAGAAGAAAAAGAAAATGAAAAAAGGAAACTTATTTCGCAAAGGAGAAAAACAAATGCTGTCATTTTAAATTGGAACTGAGCATGCCTGGCTGTGGAATTCTGGGAGTTGAAGTCCACAAGTCTAAAAATATTTGAAACCCACCACTGTGTCAGTGCCTCACCAGCCATAAACTTTACTGCACGTCACTGTTTCACATAACACAAATTCTGCCGTGACCCATTCATAGTCTGCTCTATTGTATATCAAGTAGAGTGGAGGCTTCTATCTACCCCCATAACGGCAATTCATTTCTGCAAATAACGGATGAAGCAGCCACATAATTTTGCCTATTCTTAAACAAAGCATAGTACTTCTTGAATGCCACCATGCCATCACTGAATTCGTATATCGCACTGAACCAGGGTTGCTCAGTTCACACGGCACACTAATTCAGAAACCATGGTTAAATAAAAACGGCTGAGCTTATATAAAACAAAACAAAAAATCATAACACTTCTCTGCATCTGTGCATGTAAACCCAGCTTCTTGGCTTCTTCTAAATGTCATTCTTCCTTAATTATCTATTTTATTATTCAGCTAATTTTTCACAACAGTAAACATTATGCATCATAAATTCTAGAGGAAATTTGCATTTACTTCTTGGTTTTATTTATTGGTGGTAGTATGGCTTAATGCTGCCTAGAAGGGGTCAGTGGCTAAGATGCTGAGCTTGTCGGTCAGAAAGGTCGGCAGGTCGGAGGTTCGAATCCCTAGCACCACGTAACGGAGTGAGCTCCCATTACTTGTCCCCGCTTCTGCCAACCTAGCTGTTCGAAAGCACGTAAAAAATGCAAGTAGAAAAATAGGAACCACTTTTGGTGGGAAGGTAACTGCATTCCGCGTGCTTTCGGCATTTAGTCATGCCGGCCACATGACCACGGAGACGTCTTCGGACAGCGCTGGCTCTTCGGCTTTGAAACGGAGATGAGCACTGCCCCTTAGAGTCAGGAACAACTAGCACATATGTGTGAGGGAAACCTTTACCTATGGCCTAATAAGGCAAAACTACCAAGGCCTAAATATACAGTAGATGGCACTAAGGAAGAGCAGCAATAAAGCAAAACCAAGACATTCATATCTGAAACCAACATCTTGCACAATGGGGCAGATGATAGGGCCTACAACTGTTATAGCCACAACAGCTACTGTTGCGTGGATAAATGGGCTTGATGTCAAGGGACAATCTGGAGCTGCACAACTAGCATATACTGGCTGGCCTCACCTTAAAAAATGCCAGGTCCTCTTTGAAATACCTCTTTGAATGTCTCTGAAGCTGGCAGCAGTAATGTATAATGTGGCAGTCAGACTGACCTGCACAACACCAGAGGTTGGTTCCTGCCAGTTCTAACCTCTTCTATAGAAGAGGTTCCACAAATCTACAGTGCCGTTTAGAACCGATTCCAGCTCCCTCCCCCCGCCCGTCCGCACATCATCAAGATGAAGAGCCAGAGGAGGAATTCTGGGAGTTGAAGTCCACAAGTCTTAAAGCTGTCAAGTTTGAACACCCCTGGGTTTTTTTTCTAAAGGGTTAGGGGTGCAAGGGTCTTTTAACTTGACAGCTTTAAGACTTGCACACTTCAATGCCAGAGTTTCCGAGCCAACATTTTGGTTGCTAAGCAAGAGCGTTGTTAAGTGAGTTTCACCACATTTTACAAGTTGGCCATGCCCACCCAGTCACATGACTGCCAAGCCACTTCCACTCAGTCACATGGCCAGCAAGCCATACCTAGAGAAGAGGTTCTAAAAAATATTGAAACCCACCACTGCACAACACCCATGCAAAGTATCATAGCTCAAGAGTTTGCAGTTGAGGAACAGTTTACTTAATAACCCCATTGAAATTTATGAAAAGAGCTTGGGCGGAAACTTTCAAATGTTAAAAAGAATAATCAGCCAAAGCAAGCCCCAAAGCTGCCGTACTCAGAAAACAATACAGATCTAATTTTTTTTTCCTACTTCACATGCAGATTGTTAAGAAAAGCACATTCCTTCCTTCTTTCTTTCCTTCAGCCATCCATGGCAAAAGAAAGAACAGTTCAGGTTTCCATTTGAGAAATGATGTTAATTTGCCCTCTGGTCTAGTCATGCATTCCTCCTCCATCCTCTCTCCCAGCAGGAACCTTGCCACACCTCCACATACATCTACACAAAGCCAAGACAGCTCATCATAACAGAGAGAGCAACCCCCTGCATTCTTCTGGCTGTCTCTTAGTCCTCAGGGAATGATACAGCTTGAGCAATTATCAGTTAGAATATGGCTCAGTTCCCTGTAACTTCAGCTAAGGCAAAACAACCTCCTGCTGCTTTTCTTGCGCACAGCAGAATAATCCATTCAAATAACACACTGAAAGAAAATATATTTATAAAGCAGATTTACTGAACTATAAAAGCCAGTTGTTCTGATTACTTCTAGTTTGGCTTTGACTCTCAAGTTGTTTTTTTCAAAAGATTCCAACATCAACCATTTTTCAAAGGGCCTTGATGGGATTACATCTTTTAAATATGGAAGTTCTTGTTTCAGTCCCCAGTATTTCCATTTTTTTTTAAAAAATGAGAGAGTTACCGTCTTATGTACCTGTCTTCTAAAACCACCATCATGTCTAGGATGACATGTGAAGAGAAAATGCTAGCTCTGCTCATATTAATGATGTTCGAAACATCCTGTTCCCATAAAAAGCAAACCCTGGAGGAGGAATACTTTTTATCTACTGGTATGTTCCTTCTAAAACAAAAGAAACTTAACTGGTTGAATATAAGAACATTGTGTTATATGGAAGACGTGGAAGGAGTTATTTAGGAACAGTGTGGTAAACAAGAACACACAACGTCAAGAATGCCATCTATGGAATTGAATACAAGAATGAGTGATCCTTTAGAGAGAATGAATGAGGACTAAATTGCAAAACTAATACACCAAGGTAGAATGAACAAATTGGGAGGAAGGAGGCAACTGAAAAAGTCAAGAGGAAGTTGATTAAATTCTCAAGAGATGACAAGAAGCAACAATGGTTTGTACGGACACAAAGTTATGAAGACATAAAGTGAAAAGTGTTCAAAGGGGTGGTCCTCTTTCAACGACCATTCGTTCAGCAACTATTCAAATTTAACGACAGCATTGAAGAAGTGGAAGCTACAATAGGTCCTTGTATTTAGAGTTGTCACATTGTCCCATAATTGAGATTTGTGACCTTCCCTGCTGCCTTCTGACAAAGAAAGTCAAAGTCCCACAAAAGTAGTAGTACCTATTTATCTACTCACATTTGCGTACTTTGAACTGCTAGGTTGGTAGGACCTAGGGCAAGGATGGGAGCTCACTCCATCATGGGACACTCAGGTCTCGAACCCAGGCTGTCAGCTTTCCAACCAACAAGCCCACCTTCTTAACCTTTGAGCCATCGTGCCGCCTGTTACCTGTATAAACTAAATTTAATTCCCTTTTCTTTTGTCTTTCATTCTTTTATTCAGTGCCTCTACTTTTTCTGTACTTCTACAAATGATATTATCCTAAAATGGAAATGTGTTGCATATGTATGGAGGTTACGCGGCGCGGCCAGCGTCTTTGAAAGGTTCGGGGACCTCATAAGGCCTTTGCAAGGTCGCCGGACTTGCCTAAGATGCCTGGCCGCCAGAAAGCACAGGCGCGGGGATGGGAATGGTGACAGGAGCTTATGCGGCGCGGCCCGCGTCTTTGAAAAGTAGGAGAAAGAGAAGGAGAAAGAGGAGGTAGATGATAGTGGGATCCTTGCTGCTTTCTGAGCTTGGTGGTTTTCTTACAGACATTTCATTACCAAACTAGGTAACATCATCAGTGCTAGAAGGGAGTGGGGTTGTGGGGGAAGGAGGAGAACGATAGAAGGACAAAAATGAAAAAGAGAAGGAGATAGAGGAGGTGGAGGATAGTGGGATCCTTGCTGCTTTCTGAGTTTGGTGGTTTTCTTGCAGACGTTTCATTACCAAACTAGGTAACATCATCAGTGCTAGAAGGGAGTGGGGTTGGGGGGGGGGGGAAGAGGAGGAGAAGTAGAAGGACAAAAAGGAAAAAGATAAGGAGGGAGAGGACTGTGGGGTAGTCCGATAGTCCGAGACCGCCGTTGATTCTTTTACCAGCTGCACGGTCCATATGGACCTAAACCATCCCGGAGAGAAGACGGTGACAGGGAGACAAATCCTTGCTGGTCTCAGGGACACCGCAAAGTCCCTGATCAACCCAAGGGAAGTTCTCCAAGACGGCGGTAAACAGACAGCCCCCAGGCTGACAAAGTCAGAGACGGCTCCAGAAAGAAGGCAGTGAAAGTGAGTCCAACTTGTGAGATTTTTTCTTTGAGAATGATTGCCCAAAGAATTTTTTTTTAAAGATAAGTTGGTCCTTTAAGCAAAAGAACAAAGTGGTGAAATTTATCTTTATTTGACTGCCTTAGAAAGTTTTTTTTCCTTTTCTATGTAAAAGCATTTTGTGGATTGAAGTGATTGGAACTCTTCCCATTTCTCCTGTTAAGTGAATGAATTGATTTTTGTCTCCTATTCTGGGCTACCTTTATTTTTTGATTGATATAAAACTTTTTTTTTTACTTTAATAATCCTTCCTCTTACTGTTTATTAAATTTTATTAAAGACACTTAGAGATTTTTGCTTTCTTAAGTTTGATATGAATAAGAGAAAGTTGAATCTGCCATTCGGAAGCCAGAACTTGGTTTTTCTTTTCTTTTTTTGAAACAAAGTATCCTTTGCTCTATTTTCTTTGATTCTGTTGATGTTGTACCTAGAGGGTTTGAAGCTTGCCTGTAGAGACTGATAACGACTCAAGGACACGGACTGTTATCTTGCAGGTGTCTTTGTGGACTATTTTGGACAAGGGAAGGGAAAGAAAAGAAAAGATAGAACCCTCACTTTTCTGAAAAAATTAAAAGGATTTTATGTTTAAGCAAATTCAAAACAAAAAATATTTTTATACATAAAAGAGACATTGAAGGCAAAAGTGGCAGTGGATTTTAAACTTTTTCTTCTCTTTGGGAAATATGTATTTATATACAGATGAAGAAACCCTAAGTTACCAGGATTTTTTGGATGGAATTCTAAAGATATTGGAAGGATTTGAAAGATTTGATAAGAAGTTGGATAGATTATTGTCTGGCTCAATAAAAGATGAAGGGAGTGGAGCCTCAAAAATTAAAGAAGAGAGTGAAGATATAGAAGATAAAGACAAGATAGCAGATGAACCTAATAATGGAACACCTATGAGTGAAAGTGGAAAGGAGGGAACATGGAAAAGTGAATCTTATTATTATTATATACTTGATGATTTGGAGCTCTACCCCTTCTGTCAAGATGGATTTGATGATGGAATTAAGAAGAGAAACAGCCAAAGAAAGACATTTGATAATTAAAGACATTAATTTTAATTCCAGTTCAAGGGCAACAAGACTATAAGAGAGATCCTTCAAGCAAAAAAGTGTGGAGAGAAGTTTTTAAAAACTTTATAAAGAAGTTAATAAGAGAATTGACGCAACAACTGGCTAAAGAGATAAGATTGTTTTGTTACTGGAAAGACACAGGCTGATAATGAAGGTTGATAACTCAAAATTTAGTTAACCTTTGGTGATTAATAAGTAGGATTTTCTAGACACTTTTAGAATGTTTCCTTTAAAATGTTTATTTGTTAATTAATAACTCATTATGATAATAATAATGGAATAATAATCTCAATTAGTAAAAATAATTTGGAGATACATTGTAAAGTGGGACCTGGGGAAAAGATTTATCAATTTCACTAATACATTTTTGTTAGATTTTGATATAAAAATGTAATTTCTCTTGGGCACTTATAAACTTTACTAACAAATTTTTGTTTAGATTTTATTATAAAGATGTAATTTGGGGGGGGGGTGTCGGAGGGGAGGAGATGTGATATAAATGGCAAAAAAAAATTCTTTCTTTTCTTTAGATAACTATAATAATAATAAGGAAATGTTAATGGATAATGTTTAATGATTTTTATATGTCTTGGCATTGATAAAAGCAATCAGATGTAAGCCTTAAATAGTGAGTTGGGGGGAAAAAAGGGAATATGCTATAAAAGGGTACTTATTGGAGCTTTATAGGAATAGCAAATGAATGCCAGTAGGTGGTTGTGTCTTTAAATACAAATGATTCTAGATAAAAGCATATTTAAATAATTATAGCTAAATGAGAATGATGGTATATTGATGGAAAAATACATAAAGATTTTTTTATTTTAAAATGTAAATTAAAAATATGAAGGATGTATAGTAACGCACGAAATGTATTTGTAACCAATCAACATGCTTTCTACAAGATGTAATGAAGAATGTTTTTTTTGTGTGTGTTTTTGTTTAATTAAAAAAAGAAAAATTCGCGGACCTCGCAAGGCCTTTGCAAGGTCCCCGGACTTGCCTAAGATGCCTGGCCACCAGAAAGCACAGGCTCGTCGGTGGGGATGGCGGCAGGAGCTTACGCGGCACGAACGGTCTCCTAGGTCCTCCTAGGCGCTGCCCGCACCGCGCAAACTACCATCTGTCTCCCTGTGCTCAGAAAAGCAAGTCCAGGAAGGTCCTTTGGTGGTGGCAGGCATCCTAGAACCTGCCTACTAGCAAAAGACTTGCACGGGCTTCCTTTTCTGAGCACAGGGAGATGGACGGTATTTTGCAATGAGGTTGTAATGACGGGTCCTGGGTGCTCTCTGAGCTTGGTGGTTTTCTTGCAGATGTTTCATTACCAAACTAGGTAACATCATCAGTGCTAGAAGGGAGTGGGGTTGGGGGGGAAGGAGGAGAAAGACAGGACAAAAAGGAGAAAGAGAAGGAGAAAGAGGAGGTGGAGGATAGTGGGATCCTTGCTGCTTTCTGAGCTTAGTGGTTTTCTTACAGACATTTCATTACCAAACTAGGTAACATCATCAGTGCTAGAAGGGAGTGGGGTTGGGGGGGAAGGAGGAGAAGTAGAAGGACAAAATGGAAAAAGATAAGGAGGGAGAGGACTGTGGGGTCCTTTGATGTTCTCTGAACTTGGTGATTTTCTTGCAAGCATCTCATTACCCAACCAGGTGTCATCATCGGTGCTAGAAAAAATGGGGTATACAGAGAGGAGGAGGAGGAGGATAGCAACGACTGTGTGGTCATTGGTGCTCTCTGAGTTTGCTTGTTTTCTTGCAGATGTTTCATTACCCAAACCAGGTATTATCATCATCATCATCAGTGTTAGAAAGAGTGGGATATATTGAGAGGAGGAAGAGGAATGGGGGGGGGGGAGGAAGACGACAGCGGGGTCCTTGGTGTTCCCTGAGCTTGGTGGTTTTCTTGCAGATATTTCATGACCCAGCTAGGTATCTCACACCGATGACAATAAAACATCTGCAAGCAAACCATCGAGACCACAGAGCATTTTATTTCTTCATTTATTAAATTTGTATGCCTTCTGCCTCGTGGTCATCATGAACTCATCAGGACCTTCCACAATGACCGGCCTCAGAATTACATCTCCACAATCTCAAATTTTATTTATTGTGTATAGAATATTTTAATGGTTTTATTTTAATTTATTGTGTGTAGAATATCTTTTTTTAAAATTATTTTAAGGAAATTTTTATTTATTTATTGTTTATAGAATGTTTATTAGAAGAAATGTTATTCCTTTTTGCAAATGTGTTATTTGTGATGCAATATGTTTCTTTTAAGTGTACAGGTTGGTGTATGGTTTATGTGTCTCAAGATGTCTGCTTTTCTATGGGCAGGCCAGGTTGGTGCAAGGCAGCTTTGCAAGATTTTGTGTATTTCTGTGTGATTCCTGGCTGTTTAGGTAATTGTGAGTGGTTGCTGGTTCTGTGAGCTTCCTGGCACTGTCCTTTATAATTTCCCACAATACCTTGATGGTTTTTATTCCAGTGGCTTTGTCTTTCCTGTTATTAGGGTTAGGGAAAAAAACTGGTTTCATCTGCAGTCTTTTGGGGGGAAATTGTTATTTTTTCTTGTTTTCTTGGCACTGTCATAGTTTGTGTGTGTGGGTGTGTAATGTCTCACAGTTATCTGCACATTTTAACCTGCCGTCGATGGGAGAAGCGTCTGAGTGGGTGCGGGAGTTCATGGCTTCCATGACAGCCATGGACCTGACCCAGTTAATTCAGGGTCCTACTCATGAGGGAGGCCACACCCTGGACCTTGTTTTTGTCTCTGGCCAGTGGACGAGTGATCTGGGAATAGGGGATCTAGACATTATTCCCCTGTCATGGTCGGATCACTCACTTCTCCGGCTGGACTTCCCTGGTGCTACCCCCCGCCGCGAGGAGGCGGAACTGGAAGGTATTAGATGGTTCCGCCCCAAGCGCCTGATGGAACCAGATAGGTTCCAGACGGAACTTGGGCCACCCCCTGTGGACCTGACCCGCCCCCGGGTGGAGGACCTGGTAGACGCATGGAATAGTGCGACTACCGGGGCCCTAAACCGGGTGGCGCCTCTGCGGCCTCTCCTGCGGCGACGAACCACCCTGGCACCTTGGTTTACCGAGGAGCTAAGGGTGATGAAACGCCACAAGAGACGCCTAGAGAGTCGTTGGAGATCCTCCCGTTCCGAATTTGACCGAGCACAGGTACGAGCATATTTGAAGACGTACCTCGTGGCATTAAGAGCGGCCAAACGTCAACATTGTGCCGCTCTTATTGCGTCTGCAGATAACCGCCCTGCCGCCCTGTTTCGGGTGACCCGTTCCCTCTTGTTTGAGAGACCACGGGAAGCCCCACTACAGGGCAGAGCAGAGGAGTTTGGGAAATATCTACAGGACAAAGTCGCTCAAATCCGGACGGGATGGGCCCCTTTCAGTGGTCCAGTAGAGACGCCCGTGGCGAGTCTTGAGGGACCGCTCTGGGAGGAGTTCGACTCGGTTGCCATCGAGGATTTGGACAGGTTGCGTGGACGTCTGCGACCCACCACATGTTTATTGGACCCGTGTCCCTCCTGGCTTGTACTGGCATCCTGGGAGGTTACGCGCGACTGGCTCCTGGGCCTGGTGAACGCCTCGTTGGGTGAGGGGTCTCTACCGGCCGCCTTGAAAGAGGCGGTGGTGAGGCCCCTGCTCAAGAAGCCTTCCCTGGACCCAACGGACCTAGTCAATTATCGTCCGGTCTCCAACCTTCCTTTTTTAGCGAAGGTTGTAGAGAGTGTGGTGGCACAGCAGTTCCCTCGTCACCTGGAGGAAAATGATTATCTAGACCCGCGCCAGTCCGGCTTCCGACCCGGGCACAGCACTGAGACGGCCTTGGTCGCATTGGTTGATGATCTCTGGAGGGCCAGAGATAGGGGTTGTTCCTCTATCCTGGTCCTATTAGATCTCTCGGCGGCGTTCGATACCATCGACCATGGTATCCTGTTGCGCCGGCTAGAGGGGCTGGGAGTCAGGGGCACCGTTTTACGGTGGTTTGGCTCCTACCTCTCTGATCGGACGCAACGTGTGTTGGCAGGGGAGCAGAGTTCGACCCGGAGGCCACTCACATGTGGAGTGCCACAGGGATCGGTGCTCTCGCCTCTCCTGTTCAACACATATATGAAACCGCTGGGCGAGATCATCCGTGGTTTTGGGGTGGGATATCATCTGTATGCTGATGATACTCAGCTATACATTTCCACCCCGAACCACCCCAATGAGGCCGTCGAAATGATGTCCCGGTGTCTGGAGGCCGTACGGGTCTGGATGGATGGCAACCGACTAAAACTCAACCCTTCCAAGACGGAGTGGCTGTGGCTTCCGGCCTCCCGGTTCAACCAGGTGCTTCCATCTCTGGCCATTGGGGGCGTCCAACTAGCCCCCATGGAACAGGTGCGCAATTTGGGCGTCCTCCTAGATGCCCGGCTGTCCATGGATGACCATGTAACAGCCGTGGCAAGGGGGGCGTTCCATCAGGTCCGCCTGATGCGCCAATTGCGCCCCTTATTGGACCGGGATGCCCTACGCACAGTCACCCATGCGCTAGTGACGTCTCGCCTGGATTACTGCAATGCTCTCTACATGGGGCTTCCCTTGAGATGCACTCGGAGACTACAGTTGGTCCAGAACGCGGCCGCGCGGGTGATTATGGGGAGGACTAGATACTCCCCTGTAACACCTCTCCTGCGCGAGCTGCACTGGCTTCCTGTGGTCTTCCGAGTGCGTTTCAAGGTTTTGATTATGATCTTTAAAGCGCTTCATGGCATAGGGCCTAGCTACATGCAAGATCGCATCCTGCCCCACACATCCCTACGACCGATTCGCTCACACAGAGAGGGACTTCTCCGGGTGCCGTCCGCCAAACAGTGCCGGGGGGCGACACCCAGGAGCAGAGCCTTCTCTGTGATGGGCCCAGCCCTGTGGAATGACCTCCCCCGTGACATCAGGATTACGTCCGATCTCCGCTCCTTCCGTGTACAGCTGAAGACCCACCTCTTTCAATTATCTGGCCTGGCTCAATCGTAATTTTTCTCTTATTCCTCCTAACTGTTTTTTAAATTGTTTTTAAATGTTAAATTTTTAATTACATATTGAGTTCTTACAACTGGGGTATTTTAATGCTAATTTTAACTGTCTATATGATGTAATTTGTTACCTCCTCCGTGTCCGTGTCCGTGTATGTGTATATGTGTTTGGTATGTATGTATGTCTATTTGTTTTTATACATTTTCTATGTTTTATATGCTCCATTGTACGCCGCCCCGAGTCCTACTTGGAAAGGGAGCGGCTAATAAATTCAATTTATTATTATTATTATTATTATTAATAATGATCAAGTACTAATAATATTTCCCTATACATTTTAGTGACTTTTCCTTACATAATTGGTGTTTTCTTTCATACTTGTAGATTTCTAATTGCTGTTTCTTAGTTAGCAATTGCTAAAACAAATCCCACATGAACAAGTATTCAAAGCCTTCTTGATTTTAATTGTCAATTTATTCATTCCTGCACATTCTAATATTTATTCATTTTAATATCTTTGTTTTTCCCACTGTTGTGCAAACACAATTCCAGCAGCTGTTAACATGTGTAAAATTAAATATGTATTGTATTCCCTTTGAAATACAAGTAGTAAGTAGTAAGCTACTTACCTTCTGTAAGTAGCTCCTTTATTGTTTTGTGTACTTATTTTAATCTTATGTAACTAGTAAGTGCACAAATAAATTTCCTTTTTTATATCTTCTTTTTGTAGACCATCCATTGGAGCAAAGAATTCAGTGACATCGTCTTGGCCACTCCCATCCGGTCACATGACTGCCAAGCCACTCCCATCCGGTCACATGACTGCCAAGCCACTCCCACCCGGTCACATGGCCGCAAGCCACTCCCACTCAGTCACATGGCCAGCAAGCCACTCCCACAAAGCAGGCCACACCCACAGAAGAGGTTCCAAAAAATTTTGAAACCCACCACTGATTCATATGTCTTGCTGAAGAAAAGAACAAGCATTTGCATATGTTCATAAAAAAAACTTTGATTGAAGCCAAACTGGACATAGAGTACTTTTACTTACTGAGAATAATGATGACTGTCTTGATGAGGTTGATCATAGTTTCCTTGTAGCGTGGGTGAAATGTAGTATGCTTAGACATCCGAGCCATCTTCCTCTTGACGTAGATGAATATGTGAGTGTAGACAACCACCATAATGAGGAAGATAAACAGATTGGAAAGTGCCCAGAAGGTCAAATACCTGCGGCTGTAGAGAGGAGCCATTGTAGAGCAATCATTCAGCTGACACAAACAGTGCCAGCCATATGAAGGGATAAGACCCAGTAGCAGGGCTGTTATCCAGATGCAGCTAATGAGAATAATTACCCTCTGATTGGACATTTTGCTATGGAGCTGCATGGTGAAGATTGTCTGATGACGCTCTACTGCAATGGCTAAAAGGTTGACTACTGAGGCAGTCAGACTGGTGTCCAAGAGGCTCTGCCTGATAAACCAAGTCTTGAGAGAGAGCTGAGCTGTCCTTGGCCCAGTGTGGAACATCAGGAACATGTATGCAATCCCAGCAAAAAGATCAGCTGCAGCTAGATTCCCCAAGAGGTAATAGATAGGATAGTGGAATCGCTTGTTGATAACAATGGCTGTGATGACCAGCAAGTTGGTGAGCAGTACAATGATGCTGACTGTCAAGCCAAGGGCAACCACCAAAATATCCTTGGATCTCCATTCATGGAATAGCTTTTTCCCACTGTTGTTATAGAAGAACTCTACTGTCATATTATAATAGCACACAGTCATCTTTTCAAACAGTCAGGTCCTGATTGGGAGAGAGGGAGAAATGAAATGACACAATCTGAGCCTTTAAAGAGAGAACAGAAAATAAGGGGGAGGGGAGAGAGAGAGAGAAAGAAATGAAGTTTACACAATCTTAACTTTTAAAGAGAGGATAAAAGACATCTCTAGCCAATGTCAAGATCTCTGCCCACTTTGGACTTAATTTACTCACCAATCTTCCACTCAAGAAAATCCCAACCATTAAGTATTCCCATGATACAATTATGACCATATGTCCCAATTCACTGAAGATAAACAACCAAAGACTTTCTATTCTACCAATAATTGAGAATGATCTTGAAGAGATCATAAATGTTATACATCTTCCATGTATGTAATTAGAGGGAGGAAATCCAATACTCTCCAGCTATGTATCTCCAATTATTTATTTATTTATTTATTTTATTTGATTTCTAGACCGCCCCCTCTCCCCAAAGGGATTCGGGGTGGTGTACAGGTACCAAATTAAAAACCTTACAAATAATCATAAATATAGTTAAAATCGAATTAAACTTTAAACCCCTGTACAAATTTATAAAAATTAAAAACTTAGCCTAAGACCAAAATTTAAAAATACAGACTGAGGTGGGCTAACTGTAAGGAATAATGGGTGTAAGGAAAAATACAGACTGAGCAAGGCTAACTGTAAGGAATAATGGGTGCTGTAGCCTAAAGGATTTGGAAAGTGCATACCTCTGCTCTGTCCAAGACTGGCTGTTGTTTAGAAAAGATTCTTATTTGTCAGGGCAAGAACAGCAACATTGCCGGTGACCTACAGAGAACAAAAGAGAAAATAAAGAAGAGATTTCCCACATCAGGGTGATGTTAACAATATAGGTACCCTGTTTCCCTGAAAATAAGACCTCCCTGGATAATAAGCCCAATTGGGCTTTTAAGTGCATGCACTAAAATAAGCCCTCCCCGAAAATATTTAAACGCACGCGCAGTCAGTCCCCATCATTTCCTCTGGTTACTTGCAGTGCAAACAACACGAGATGGGGCCAGAGGGGGGGGAAAGGGAGGGGGAACATGCCCATGCTCCCCACATGCCCTAGCCTAGCCTAATGACCACTCCCGTAACCCTAGCCACTGTACCCCTTCTGACACGCTTATAGCACCACAAAAAGAGCGACAGGCCTAGCCACATGCCTTGGGCCCCACTTCTTACCTACTGCCATTTATTTACTCCTGCAGCTGAACAGTGCTTTGATTAAAAAGCATCCAGCAACACAGCAGCAGCCCTGAGGGGACCATGCTCATTGCTTCCTACACCTCAAAAATAATAAGGCCTCCCCGAAAATAAGGCCAAGCGCTTATTTTGGCAGTCAAAAGAAAATAAGACCCTGTCTTATTTTGGGGGACAGATGGTGGAAAACACAAGTCTAATTGGTTAGAAGTCTTCAATCTTCTTAGATTTGGGACACAAGTTCTAAAAAAACCTAGAACCCTTTGTTTTCTTGTGAGCCACCCCCACCCCCCTTTTCCTTTTCCTCTTTTCTGGTTTTCAGAAAAGCAAGTAAAATGAAATTAAGATGGTGATAAGAACATTGTTCTGATCCAGCACAAGTGCTTAGTGTACAGACCAAAAAACTGAATGCTAGTTAATTAACCCATGCAACTGTTTGCCAGAGGTCATTCTTGCAGGAGTGTAAAACTCAACCTTCCTATATAAGGGTTCAAGGAAATGTGACAGTTACATTCAGTCTCTTCTGTGTTCTAATACATTATACAAGACCAAGTTTTAAAGATCTGTTTATACAGAATCATTAGCTTAGGAAGTTTACTATTCATGGTTTTATCATTTATAACTGTGCAGAAGAAATGGTTAACTATAGTTTCATGCCACCCTTTTGCTTTCCATCTTCCCATTTAAATCTTCTTCATGGACATAACCAGGTTATTAGTCTGCACACGTCTTGCACCAAAATCCAGTTATTTTAAAGGCCTGGAAACAATTTGATCTTTGGAAGAGGCAATGGAGTAAATTAGGTAAAAAGAAAAAAAAGGACGGTAGTGGGTTTCATGCTGTTCCCTAAGAAAAAGTAATCTTGATAGGGTAGGAATTTAAGTAAAATAAATAAGGTATTTATGAATATCTTAATATCTGAAAAAGATATTACTATGACTAATTATTATAACCAAGAATAAATTAGCCAGCACATTTCCTACTTTATTTTGTAGTTGGTCTGGAATGGATTTGGTTGTATCCTGTCTCTCATAGTTGGATGATGCACTGTAACTTATTCTGTTACTTATTTAGTAATGGATGTAACAGAATTAAATTTTTATGGACAAACACCTAATGGGGTAGGTGATCCATCGGGTATATGCATCTTATGTTTATTACATTCCATTTAGTATTAGCTGAAGCAGTTACAAGCAGGAATACAATATGTAAATACATACACATACGTGTTTGTGTTCAAAATAAGTATTGCAGATTTAGTTAACTTCAGTTAAAAATTGTGTATGTTATAACATTTCCTATGCTTTGGCAGAGATGTACTGTAAAGCTAAGAGCAGCAGAAGAACTGGACACAATGCTGCTTTCCCTGCGCATACATGCACGCATTTTAACACCAATTTGTTTTCTGTGCTTTCTTAGCTATCAAAAGAGTTTTGCAACAGCTATGAGCAAGATTTCTTTTTTTCTCAAACTTTTCCAAGTCTGATGATAGATACTCAACAACCTTTTGCCCACATTAAAAGATTGAAGAAAGAGCAGCATTTATACCAGCAACGCACTCTATATAATGCAGGCTACTGTAGATAATAGGAGGCTGCACATGTTTGCACTATACCTGCAAATTTAAGAGTTGACTATTGTAGGCCCTGAAGCCGTGTTTCTCAACCTTGGCAACTTGAAGATGTCCGGACTTCAACTCCCAGAATTCCCCAGCCAGCTGGCTGGGGAATTCTGGGAGTTGAAGTCCGGACATCTTCAAGTTGCCAAGGTTGAGAAACACTGCTCTAAAGAAAGCTGCTTGAAGGAGGAAAGTAGTAGAAAACTTCTGAGATATAATGAGTCTAATGGCACCCTTTTCAATTAATTAAAGGTTATAAACTGCCATGAGCTGTAGCTCCTCATCAGATGCATAGAATGGCTAGACTAAGGTAAAGTTTAAATTAGGATTGCGATGGGAGGGGAAAAAGGAGAGTAGTAGTTTGGTTATATAGATGCAGTTTACATGCATCTTTTCCAAGGATTGCCAGTATCTTATCAATTAGCAATTATAATGGATTAAAAGCCCACTGTATTTGTTAAGACCTTCTGAGATTGCCTGAAACCCTTTGATTTTGGGGTTAAGCAATTTAAACAAAAATAAACTCCATGTTCTTTTAAAGTCAGATAGAGGATTTTTTGGGGGGTCAGTCCCAAAAGGTGCTAGCAAACTCCTCCTAACACGGTCCTCTTATAACATCAGCTTCTGAAACAATCCCAGCTTTCATTACAAAGAAAAAGAAAAAGAAAAAACAGCTACCAGTTTCTACTCAGGGAATATGATGAAATTGCTGGATGTAAATGCCCAAAATATATCCATTTACAACTAAAAAGAAATACCTAAAAGAAGTACGTGGGCCAAAATGTTAGAGATCAGAGAAGCGCTTGAACTGTAAACAGACCAGATAGATGGCCTCTCTCAACACCCTTGTGCCTGTGATTAGCAGATCCTGTTTGGAAGGAAAGAAGGAAGGAAGGAAGAGCTTACCGATATAAATTACAAAACTCATCTTTCTCAATGTAGAAATTAAATCAATTAGACCTCATGCTTTAAATATTCATTGTGTAACTATGCAGCATTTCAGAATTGAAGACCAAAAGGTACTTTGAAATGCACTGAAGTACTCACTACTTAAATGTCCTTAAAGCAGCTACATCTTTCATAAGATGCATGGCTGCTCTCTGCAGCTACAGTATGATCCTGGGGGAAAAAACACATTTAAACTGTTGCAGTGAAGTCCTATGTGGGCACCCCCATACTCTCCAAAGCAATTTGTAGCATTCTACCATAATGCAAAGTGTTGCATGCCTTATTTTGTAATATCTGATAAACACCCAAACAACTTCAAACCCATAGCTATTGCTTTCAAAAAGAGAAAAACCTAGTGCAGACTAATATAAGAAAAGAAAAGAAAGAAATCAAAGAGAAAGCTAAAATTGAAATAAGGGGGGAGGGGAGAGTATAATAATTGATACACACATGAATTGAAATATTCAATAATTATTTGGATTAACAATGGAAAATTATTACTGGAGTTGAATATGTTACACTATAAGTATTCTATATTCTATGGTTGATTGGTGACATTGTGGTTAATTGAAAGTAATGATGTACAATACGAGTCGATGGGAAATCTTTTCTTTTTTTTTCTTTTTTTCTTTTCTTTTTAGTAGTACTATTTTTATTTTTCGTAAGACCTGATTTTATAATGTTATAAAGATTTATTGTTGCTTAATAGATAATTAAGGATTTAAGGAAATAAGGATTATTTGAAATGAAGGATTAGTAATGGTAATCTGAACACAGAATGCTCAATGATAGTGAGGTATTTAGTCATGTTCGATGGATAACCAGTGATTTTATTTCTAATTGTAAAAATTGATGCACAAAAACCTGTAACCAAACAACATGCTTGATGAAATTGAGGAAAGTATTTTGTATGTGTTGTTTTGTTTTTGTTTGTTTTAATATATGTATGTATGTATGTATGTATGTATGTATGTGTGTTACAACCCCTGGTATGCCCAAATATGGGAGGAAGCTCACTACTCCCTCTTTCTGTCCTTCGGCTCATTACAGAAAACCATCCAGGCAGAAAACCATATTTTTATTTTTAAATATACAAATACAACATACATACATACATACATACATACATACATACATACATACATACATACATACATACATATATACACATACACACACACACACACACACACACACAGAGATAGAAAGCTAAAATTGCAAGAAGGGGGGAGGGGAGAGAAAATAGAGTGTTTGATCTTTACAGCATTTAAACTTAATCATTAAGTCCAATTATAAATTTATGTCTTACTCTATGGTTGCAGCATAACTCTTTCTTTCTATAATCTATTCTGTCTAATAACCAAAACCGTAAACTTTGCCTAAATGTCTGATCTCCAACTTTGCCTAAATATCTAATCTGTAGTTAGAGGGAATCAACTACTAGACAAAGTGTTTTCCACTTTAGGCCAAAATGTTCAGAGTTGAGGTAGTAGTGGAGAAACACATGAAAAGAAGGATGTGGTTTGCAAAAATGAGAAGCTGATAGATAGGAGAAGAGGAATAACAAGGAGTATCACACTAGCCTTCACTTCACCCACCAAGTTTTGCTGAAGAGGCAGAACCCTTGGGATAAGACAGAAGCCAAGCTGGGGAGGTGGGGGAAAATGCCCATATCTGATAAGAAACCCTTCCTCGGAAATATTTCCTCCCTAAGCTGGATATGTAGGAGATGGAGATGCTAAAAGATTTTCTGCAACCACAGCTGCTGTGACTCAGAAAATATATTAAAAAAATAACGCTGTGAGTTTTGTTTATCATTCTGTAAGGAAACTGCATTCCAATACATTTTCATGTATTTCCAGCTGCAACCACTACCCTTTTACCAGCACTCATTACAAGTTAGTAACTCCCAAGACAGACGCCTGTTAAGAGCCTCAAAGGGTGAAAAATATGCAAATGGAATGCTGCTATTACAAAAAAAACAACAACTAGGTATAAGGTTTTGGCCTGAGTTCTCCTTGGTTAAGAATGTCGACAACTGTAGTCTAATTTCAGGCTGGACAAAACTAGCGAAGGGTAATTGCTATGTATTTCTAGGAAACCTACAACTGAGTTCATGCTGCCTGCTAAGCCAACATTTGTGTTAGCATGATTTATTCAACAAATTAGCTTGCTGGATTGATATACTGAACTAAGGTAGAACTAGACAAAGGACATGATAGATGATCATGATCCAGATCCATGACCCTGAACATTCCACTTCCAGATTTTGTCTTTAAAAAAAAAGGGAAGTACCGAATTATTAGCATCTAATCCAGGGCTGTCAAACTCATTTCATGCCCCCGCCTGATTTAATGAAGGGGGGAAAAGTCCCGATATATCACATGATGCCACTGTGATGAGTTTGACATCCCTGATTTAATCCGGAAGTCTCGTATCGGTCTAGATTACTAGGAAAGTCAAGGATCTCAGGTTGTAGAATCCATAATTTAGTCACATTGGTTACCTAGGGGAACTAAGTAGAATTAACTATAGGTAGTCCTCAACTTACAACCACAATTGAGGCCAAAATTTATGTTGCTAAGTGAGATATTTGTTAAGTGAGTTTTGCCCCATTTACGACTTTTCTTTTGCCACAATTGTTAAGTGAATCACTGCAATTGTTAAGTTCGTGATTGAGTTATTAAGTGAATCTGGCTTCCCCATTGACTTGTCAGAAGGTCAAAAAAGATGATCACATGATCTTGGGACTCTGCAACCATCACAAATATATGAGTCATCTGAATTTTGATCATGTGACCATTGGGATGCTGCATTGGTCATGTGAAAAATAGCCGTTAAGTCAGTGATGTTGTAACCTGGAACCGTCACTAAATGAACTGTTGAAACTTGAGGACAACCTCTGCATAATTGCTCAGAAAAAAGGATGACATCCAAGAATCCCCTAAATGTCTAAGAGCAAAACTTCTACCAGCTCTTTTTTCTCTGGAGAAATAATTTATATCGTTTACAAATCAAATGTTCTGATCACAGAATGAAATATTACTGGACTCCACCACACCTATAAACTGAATATCACCTCTGCCTGTAACAAATGGTTTTGCTATTAATCCTTGTAACCCAAATCCATTTCTGAAACCTCAAAGGTCCTCTGAAGATGATCCTCAGTAACACAAAACAAAAGGAAATCCAGATGGTGTCCTTCTCCCATACTTAATCACAGCTCTCCATTTAATCCTCTTTGGCATCCATCAATCCTGACCCGATGTATAGCCTGATTGCAAGAAATATAAAAAGTGACATAGTACCAGAAAACTCACATAAAAATCTATTCTTTGCTTTAGAGATTCAAAAACTTGCTGAGTATTTGCTATCAAGTATAGATAAGCCAAAAGGCAAACATAAAACTAATTTTGAAATGATATTAAGCAGATAGAATAGTTTAAAATATTAATATGGGGGAGGTATTTTGAACTTCAGCTCCTACCGGTTCTTGGAAAAGGTTTACGGATGCTATCATTCCAGGATAGTGATATATATATTTTAATTACTTCCAAAGTTAAATGGTATACTGCAGTCATGGCTAACCTTTTTCTCCTCGAATGCCGAAATGGGGCACATGTGCGCAACAGCACATGCACGGGTGCCCACACCCATAATGCAATGCGCCATGCGCATGCGTGCACGATTCCTCGCATTCCCCCTGCCTCGCTGCACATGTGCGTGACCCCCCACGCCTCATTTTGGGCCTAGCAGGCCTCCCTGAAGCCTCCTGGGACCAAAAAAGGGCCACGGGGGGCACGTTGCACCCCTCCACATATGCGTGCAACCCCCACACATGCAACCCTCTGTGCATGCATACACATCTCCCGCATGGGTGTCAGAGACTCTGAAATCAGCTGGCTGGCGGGAGGCGCACGCACATGCGCAGTGGAGCTGAGCTGGGTGATGGCTCGCGTGCCTGGAGAGAGGGCTTCGCATGTCACTTGTGGCATGCATGCCATAGGTTCACCATCATGGGTGTACTGTATTGATTGAAGTTTCAGATTCCTGGATTTAAACTGTGGTTTAACTGAAACACCACTTGCTGGGTTCACACGTTAAGTTAAGCCAAATATGTTTCTTTGGATCTGACAATGCATGAACTCAGCAATTGTAGCTTGAAAAGCATTTTTGGCTTAGCAGAATGCGAGAACCCAACTACTGTTGTCAATAGGAGTTCAGTAACTCTGCACTAAATTCATCCCAAACAACCTTGGACTGTTTTTTTTTCACTGTGTCCTACCACACAAGGATGTTGTGATTATAAAATGGAGAGAAGTCAAAAGAGCCCACTTTTTCCCATCTTCTCGAAAGTAGTTCTTCTTAACTGATATGTTTCAAGATACGTTGCATTTCAAATCCAGAACCTCTGGATGGTTCCAGTTTGAACATGACATCTTTAAGAGAATATATGAAAGATACCTATAGATATTTTCCATTATCCCTGCTATTCAGGTTGTCCTCGACTTACGACCACAATGGACTCCAGAATTTCCATTTCTAAGCAAGACAGCTGTTAAGTGAGTTTTGCTCCATTTTACGGCCTTTCTTACCACAGTTGTTAAGTGAACAACAGTTAAGTGCTGTTGTTAAGTTAGTAACACAGATGTAAAATGAATCTGGCTTCCTCGTTGATTTTGCTTGTCAGAAGATCGCAAAAGGTGATCCCAAGACCTCAGGTCACAGCAACCGTCGTAAATACATGCCAGTTGCCAAGCATCCAAATTTTGATCCTGTGAACCATGAGGATACTGCAATGGTAGCAAGTGTGATCACGAATCACTTTTTTCAGTGGTGTAACTTTGAACAGTTGTAAGTTGAGGACTACCTGTAATTGCAATTTCTTTCCTTTAGCCCAGGACGATGATACAATCCTGTTGGGTAATAGGAGTCATTCCCAAAGTCATCCCAGAATCTGTTTATTCAAATTCTCCCTTGGCATCTGGCTGCCCTTGCTGAGTTGCCTGAATTCTGGATGAAGTAATCAGGCTACGAAAGTATATTTTGCGAAATTGTGAAATAACATAGCGTGTAAACAAATGGAAGACGGAAATGAGATGCTTAACTCAGGAATGCTTCTGTGCAACTGGATTAAATCTTTTAATCCCACCCCCCACCCCCCACAAAGGTGTCATTGGAGAACGTTGCATGCTGGTTTCAATTTAAATTAACTGTTTTGACTTTACAGAAATATGTGTAGATTACTATAAGTGCAAGCCTGAAAGTGCAGGGCTCAAGCTTCACTTCTGCCATAGCTCTATTGCAGGGGTGTCCAAACATGGGAACTTTAAGACTTGTGGACTTCAACTCCCAGAATTCCCCAGCCAGCCATGCTGGCTGGGGAATTCTGGGAGTTGAAGTCCACAAGTCTTAAAGTTCCCAAGTTTGGACACTCCTGCTCTATTGGCTCAAGCAAGTTCACAGTTCACCACCTAGTAAAGTGGTTCTCAACCTTTTCTTCACCACGCACCCGCTTTAAACACATTTGTGGCCATGGACCATCAAGACTAAACTAAAGCTAGGAAAGGTGTGTTGAGGTGTAGGATGGAGGTGTAGGCGGCGCGGCAGTAGCTTGCAGCGGCCACTCCGGATCCAAAGTAGTGCTATTTTTATGTTGTATCCCATCCCACGAAACATATGGATGTCAGAGCAACTGGCGTTTACGTGTACCTTCGGCATAAACTATGGAAATACAGAAACAACTCCAATTAATGATGATTTGTGGGAGAAGCTGCGCAACCTCGGCTTGCTCCGAGATCCAGGCCCTCAGACCCCGGCATCCCCAGAAACCAACGGATGGAGGAGGGGGCATCGGAAGCAGTGCGAGAGAAAGCGGAAGTGCGGAAAGCAAGCAGGAGTTAACGCTAGGCTAAAGGCAAACCCTAGCCGGCCTGCTCTACCATCCATCCTGCTAGCAAATGTCTGCTCCCTGGACAATAAATTAGATTACATCAGACTCCAGCAAGCTACACGGCGTGAGTACAGACACTGCTGCATCTTTGTTTTCACAGAGACATGGCTGAGTGATAGAGTTCCAGATGCTGCTAGTCAGCTGGACAGGTTAACTGCATTTCGTGCCGACAGAAATGCAGCTCTGTGTGGTAAGACTCATGGCGGCGGACTGTGTGTATACATCAACACAGAATGAAGTAAAAACTCTGTCCTCGTTTCCACCTACTGCTCACCGCTTGTGGAGTTTATGGTTGTGAGATGTAGACCTTTTTATTTACCCAGGGAATTCACCACTGATATTATACTTGGCGTGTATATTCCACCAAGCGCTAATGCTAAGGAAGCGCTCTGTATACTTCACTGGACCATCAATGAACTGCAGAATACACACCCTGATGGATTGTTTATTGTTGCCAGAGATTTCAATCATGCAAATCTCAGGACTGTGCTCCCTAAATGTCATCAAAATGTGGACTTTGCAACCAAAGGGGAAAACACGCTGGATGTTGTTTATACAAACATCCCGGGGGCATATCAGGCAAAGCCCCACCCCCACCTTGGCTACAAAGACCAAATTTCTGTTATGCTAATTCCAGCATACAGACCACTCATCAGGCGTTCAAGACCAGTTCAGAAGCAGGTGAGGACCTGGCCAGCAGGACATGTCCCAGTCTTCAGGACTGCTTTGAATGCACTGACTGGGACATGTTCAGGGAGTCTGCAACCAACAATGACTCCATTGACTTGGAGGAGTACACATCATCAGTAACCAGCTACATCAGCAAGGGCATTGATGATGTCATAGTCTCCAAGAAAATGACCATTGGCTTACCTGAAGGGTCCTTTTCTGTACACCGCGGGAGAGTCCAAGCAATGGGTTAATTCAGTCTGCTTGCCCTTAGGACTGAGGAACTATTTTTCCTTTAGCCACACCTCCTCCTGGTGTGATCAATCCCCCAGAATTCTTAGAAGGAGTCAGTTCGTGCGGACGGAGCGAAGCGTCCAAGATGATGTACTGTTGTCACGAAGAACCCGAATCCCGGCCTTGAGAGCCAGGGTGGGTTGGACTCTCCCGCGGTGTACAGAAAAGGACCCTTCAGGTAAGCCAATGGTCATTTTCCTGTACACCGCTTGGAGAGTCCAAGCAATGGGACATACCCAAGTTATTGTCCATCTGGGTGGGCAGAAGAAGGCTCCCGGGATTCGGTCTCTGACACAACCGCCTGGAGCACACGCCTGCCGAAGGACGCCTCAGCCGAGGCGAAAATGTCCAATTTATAGTGTCGCACAAAAGGAGAAGGAGAGGACCACGTAGCGGCCCTGCAGATGTCCAGGATCGAGGCCTGGGTGGCCCAGGCCGTGGAGGTAGCAGCACTTCGTGTGGAGTGTGCGGTGATGCCGCGCGGAACGGCTTTGGATTGACTTTCATGGGCTGTCGCAATGCAGGCACGAAGCCACCTGCCAATCGTGGAGGAAGAGACCTTCTTCCCTAGGGAACCAGGCTGGAAGGAGAGGAAAAGAGCCTCTGACTTCCTGAACTCCGCAGTACGAGCAATGTAAACCTTCAGGGCCCTCCTGACATCAAGATTGTGCCAGGAGCGCTCTCTGGGATGCGACGGATGAGGACAAAAATTTGGCAACACAATGTCTTGCGCTCTATGGAACCATGAGTTTACTTTGGGGGTAAAGGTCGGGTCCAGCCTCAAAATGACCCTGTCAGGGTGGATGACGCACTGGTCCTGGCGAACAGAAAGAGCCGCCAGCTCCGAAATCCGGCGAGCTGACGTGATGGCAATCAAGAAGGCCGTCTTCAGCGTCAGGAATCGAAGAGAAGTAGTGCGTAGAGGTTCGAATGGAGGGCCGGAGAGGGCCCGCAGGACCACGGACAGCTGCCAAGTGGGGTAGCGATGAACGGTGGGAGGGCGAAGGTTAGAGGCGCCCTTGAGGAAGAGGCGCACCTTCGGGATTTTGCTGAGAGGCAAAAGATGGTCGCCTGACCAGACGGTGGACAAGGCCGCCACTTGGCGTCGAAGGGTGTTCGGGGCCAGGCCCTTGTTGAGTCCCGCTTGAAGAAAGTCAAGGACTCTGGAAACAGGCGCGGTCGTCGGCTCGATGAGCAGCTCCTCACACCACTTTGCGAAGGCGGCCCAGGACGCATCATAAATCCTGGTGGTTGAAGGGCGTCTCGCCGCCTGAATGGTGTTCACTACCTCCTCTGACAGGCCTTGGCCTTTCAGTTGGTCCCCCTCAAGTGCCAGACGGCCAACTGGAGCCACTGGGGCTCTGGATGAACCACGGCCCCCTGGCTGAGGGAGATCTGGTCCGGAGGGATGCGCCACGGAGGAGACACCGACAGGTGGACAAGGTCGGCGAACCACGACCTGCGGGGCCAGTGCGGGGCCACGAGGAGGACTTCCGCTCCATCTGCGATGACTTTGGAGATGAAATGAGGAAGGAGAGGCAGGGGAGGGAAGGCATACAGTAGCTTGCGGGGCCACTTGCAACGCAGGGCATCTGTCCCCTCCGCCCCCAGGGTGAAGAACCGGGAGTAGAAGCGGTCGAGCTGCTTGTTGTCCCTGGACGCAAACAGGTCTACGGTCGGATTTCCGAATCTGTCGGACATCTGGTGGAACAGGCGAGGGTCCAGTTTCCACTCCGCAGGATCTATGGTTGTCCTGCTCAACCAGTCTACCTGTGTGTTGTCCACTCCGGAGATGTGGTCGGAACGGAGAGATTCCAGATGGCGCTCCGCCCAGCGGCCCAGGGACTCCGCCTCTCTCATCAGCGCTCTGGATCTGGTGCCGCCCTGGCGGTTGATGTGGGCCTTGGTGGCCACATTGTCCGTCATCAGAAGTACATGTTGACGATGAATGGACCGGCTGAAATGGCGCAGGGCCAGGCGAGCAGCTCTCAGTTCCAGCAGGTTGATGCTGTAGCTGGTTTCCACTTGGGACCACTTGCCCTGGACAACCAGGGAACCCATGTGGGCTCCCCAGCCGGAGAGGCTGGCGTCTGTGGTGATGATTAACCTCTCGGGCTCCTTGAATAGGTGGCCCTTGAGGATGGCTGGAGACACCCACCAGCGGAGAGACCTCTTCACTTCCGGCGTAACTCGAATCGGCCTGGGAGAGTTGCTCCTGGATGCCCTCTGGTGCGGCAGCAGCAGCCACTGAAGCACCCTGGAATGCAGGCGGGCCCACGGCACGATGGAAATGCAGGAGATCATTTTTCCCAGCAGCTGCGACAGAAGGACCACTGGAGTCTGCCTCAAGCTCATCACCTTGTGGGTCATGGACCTTAGACCGGCCAACCTGTCTTGGGAGAGGAAAACCCTGCACAAGTTGGTATCTATCACCGCCCCCAGGTGTACAAGTCTGTTTGTTGGAGTGAGATGGCTCTTCTCTAGGTTTAGAGTGAAGCCGTGATTTTTGAGGGATCTCATAGTGATTTGGAGATCCCGCAATGCCTGCTGCCTGGATGACGACTGGATAAGGATGTCGTCCAGGTAGCACTGGAGCCTTATGGGCCTGCGTCTTAGCTGGGCCGCCACTACTGCCAGCACTTTGGTAAACGTCCGAGGAGCGGACGAGAGGCCGAATGGGAGAGCTTTGTACTGGAAGTGGCGACCTGCATAATAGAAGCGCAGGAACTTTCTGTGCTGAGGACGGATGGGAATGTGGAGGTATGCCTCTTTGAGATCTATAGATGTGAGTAGATCTCCCTGTCGAATCCCCGCCAGAATGGTCTGCAGTGACTGCATCTTGAACCTCCGGTAGGCAATGTGCCTGTTGAGGTTTTTGAGGTCCAAGATGGCTCTCCACCCCCCTGAGTTCTTTGGCACCAGGAAGAGGATGGAGTAAAACCCCCTCCCCTCTTCGCCCTGGGGAACTGGTTCCACGGCCCTGATGTCTAGAAGATGTCTGACTTCCTGGTCCATACGCTCCCTCTTTTGGGGGCAGGATGGGACTGGGCACCGGATGAAGGTCCGGGGGGAGGGACAGGAACTCCAGGGAGAGGCCTTCCCTGACTATCTGCAGAACCCAAGCGTCCTCGGTTGTCTGGGCCCAATGGGAGGCAAACAGCTGGAGGCGACCCCCGATGGGCGCCGAGCCCGGGCAGTCACTTTGACCTACGGAACGGCCTGTTGGAGGCCCCACCGCGGTTATACTTGCGGAAGCCGAACTGCTGCCTGCCTCTGTCCCGAAAGGGCGCCCTGTCCTGGGACCTGTCGCCCTGCTGACCGAAGGACCTATTGGAGGGAGAGAAGGAAGAGGCAGAGGTGGAAGGCTCGGAGGCACGAAAGGACTGCCTCCTAGAATAGGGAGCGGTCTTACGTTCCTGCTTCTTGTTTAGAGAAGGGAGGATCTTCCTCTTGTCCTTGGACTCGATGAGGAGAGGATCCAGGGACTCGCCAAATAATTTGGACCCCTTAAAGGGGGCGGAAGCCAGTTTCCACTTGTTTTTCTGGTCCGCTTGCCAATGTCGGAGCCAGATCAGCCGGCGAGAAGTGATATTAGAGCCGAGTGCCCTGGAGGCGAATTTAGTGGCATTAAGGGGTGCGTCAGCGGCATATTGGGAGGCCGCGATTATTTTAGACACGTCCTGGTGGAGGCGGACGTCTCCCGCCGGGAGCTTGGTTAGGAGCTCGCGCAGCCAGATCACAGAAGCCCTATTGAAAAAGGAGGCGGATGAAGAGGCCCTGATGGCCCAGGCAGCCGCCAGGTGGGTCTTGTGGCACGCCTTTTCCACCTTCTTGTCCTCTGCCTTAAGGCCTTCCAGAAGGTCGGCCGGTAGGGAGGAGTTGGAGGTGAGTGCAGCGATGGGCGGGTCGACAGTGGGAAGGGCCAGAAGGTCCTCCAGCACTGGCTCCATAGTATAAAGCTTCCTATCTACCCCACTGGGAGAGGACTGCGTGGCTGGTTGAGCCCACTGGCGCTGGATTAGGTCGAGAAACAGCCCCGGGACCGGAACCAGCTCTTGTTGGGGTGCTGGGACATCAAACATGACCGCATTGGGATTAGCCGGAGTGGCATCCGCCGCCGGCGCGGCCGGTTTGGGCTTGATCCCCACCCTGGTGGCAGCCTTGACCTTGTGAAGGACAGATTTGAAAAGGCTAAGCTTGAACAGACCCGCAAAGGCGGGCGCTTCAGGGGGAAGGTCCTCGTCGTCCGAGAGACCTAGCACCTCCGGGTCAGGGTCCTCAATGGCAGAGGCCTCGCTGACCACCGAGGATTCCAGGGAAGGATGGCGAGCACGCTTGCTTGGAGGGGGAGCTGCCTGATCGGGTTTGGGACCCCTAGGGGCCACTGCAGTGGGACCCTTAAATTTCATGGCCTCCGTGATGCCCTTGGCAATGGCACGGGCCATTAGTTCCTGCATGCGGGGAGGTAACTCCTCAGAGTCAGAATCAGGATCCAAGCCCTCCTCTAGGGGGGGTGAAGCCTCACCCTGCATGTCATCTATACTAGCATCCCCAGGGGGAGGGGCCTGCTCACAGGCCCAAGAGGGTGCCGGGGAAGCCGGCTCTGCAAATGACCTATTTGGGGATAGGTCCTGGGACTCCACCTCCTCGGCGAGGACCATCTGGAGATCTTCCCGGGAGGGAGGGATTCCTGAGAGGGACTGCTCCCTGTCTGCCTGGCGTCTGGCCTTCTCAAACTGCTTGTCAAGGGCCCGCTGGCGCCTTTCAGCATCCTTGGCCTCAGCCACAGAAGGGGTTCTGGAATGCTGTTTCCCAGAGCTACCCCCACCACTCTTGCCCGCACCCCCACTCCCCGATGAGGAGGAACCCTTGCTAGGGGCCTGAGAGAGGCTCGGCCTAGTATCTTGGGAATCAGGGGGACTGGGCAGGTCCATAGTCAATGACCACACAAGATGGAGCAAGGCTATGACAAGGCAGAAGTTAGAGAGAGAGACTGGTTGCTGCAAGGGGAACAAAACAAAAAGATTTGTCAAAATTGCCATATGCACAGTAATTGAGTCAATACGTATGAAAACATCCCATGCTTAATACCAGTCAGAGGCCCAGGGGTAGGATTGGGGCCTGCACCGAGGCGCAAGGCTCCGCAGGAGAAGCAGGGAGGAGAATGACTAGAAAAAAGCTTTGGCCTGCACTTACTTAGGCCTCCTCCCTGAGCCGGTATAATGACCGTTGGTATGGCCCAGGAACCAGCACCGCTCACAAAAATAGGCAAAAAGACGAAGGTGGCGATCCCAGCCTGAGAAACCCTTGCTAGGCCCTGCCACCTCCAGCGGTCTCCTGATAACGAGGCTGATGCAAAATGGCGGCCATGGCTGGGCGCGCTTTTTTTCACGCCTAAAATGGCCGCCGCAACAGCGTGGGGCTAAGGGAGAGCGAGGAGCGAACGCGCCTCGAATGGCGACGATCGCCCACTCCTCCCTGCGGCAGAGGTCCTCTAGCAGGCCGGGGAACGAAAAAAACTTCGTCTAAAACAACAAACGAGGGGCCTGGGGACGTAGGAACCTCGCCGCTGCAGCCGCGCCGTTTTAAACGACAAGTGGCAGGCCTCCGAAGCCGTCCCATAAGGATCGGCTGAGGGGCACCCCCCCACCACCTTCCAGCTTACCTCCTGGCCTTCAAATGTAAATTCTGCTGGAGAAAAGCGCAGCGATGAGGATAGAAACGTCTCACAAAGTTGGGGAAATGTTAGGAAATAGAAATAAAATGCAAATAGAGAGTCCAAGCCAAAAAAGGATTAATTCAGCTCAGAGCTCTAGCTAATTACGTCCAAACGGGCTGACTGAGGAAGAATTCTGGGGGATTGATCACACCAGGAGGAGGTGTGGCTAAAGGAAAAATAGTTCCTCAGTCCTAAGGGCAAGCAGACTGAATTAACCCATTGCTTGGACTCTCCAAGCGGTGTACAGGAAAATTGTCTCACACCCCAACCAGAAGCCATGGATAACTGAAGAGGTGCGTGCTGTACTGAAAACCCCAGATTCTGCATTCGGGGCAGGTGATAAAGCATGCACATCCCCAGAGCATCCACCAACACTTCACAAACAGCGGCAACACACGGCGTATGTGGCAGGGCATCCAAGCCATCACTAATTACAGAACATCACCACCTGCCTGTGAGAGTGATGGCTCACTTCCAGATGTGTTAAACAGCTTCTATGCCAATTTCGAAGCACAGAACGATGTGACAGCGAGGAAGACCACACTTCCTTCCAACAACCAGATACTTTGTCTCTCCACTACTGATGTGAGGAAAGCTCTAAGCAGAGTCAGCCCACGGAAAGCTGAAGGACCAGACAATATTCCTGGCAGAGTGCAAACCAACTGGCAAATGTTTTCGCCGACATCTTCAACATCTCTCCACTGTTGTCCCAAAGTGCTTCAAGACAACGGCCATCGTCCCCGTGCCGAAGAAACCATATGTGTCCTGCCTCAATGACTACCATCCCGTTGCACTTACTCCCATCATCAGGAAGTGCTTCAAGAGGCTCGTCTTGAAGCATATAAAGACCCTGCTGCCCGTAACATTGGATCCACTGCAGTTTGCATACCGCTTGAATCGCTCCATTGACGATGCCATCTCCACTAGACTCCATCTAGCCCTCACTCACCTAGAAAACAAAGACTCATACATACGAATGCTGTTCATAGACTTTAGTTCAGCATTCAACACTATCATTCCCCAACATCTGATGGGGAAGCTGACCCTGTTGGGCCTGAACACCTCCCTCTGTAACTGGATCCTGGACTTTTTGACTGGAAGACCTCAGACAGTCCGGATCGTGAACAACACTTCTAACACCATCATACTGAGCACTGGAGCCCCTCAGGATGGTGTGCTCAGTCCCCTGCTGTTCACCCTGCTGACGCACGACTGTAGCAATGCACAGTTCGAATCACATCATAAAGTTCGCTGATGATACGACCGTGGTGAGTCTTACCAGCAAGAACGACAAGACAGCATACAGAGAGGAGGTGGAGAAGTTGGCGAACTGGTGTAAAGCCAACAACCTGTCTCTGAATGTAGACAAAACAAAAGAGATGGTTGTTGACTTCAGGAGGACAGAACACGACCGCTCCCCACTGAAGATCAATGGCTCCTCCGTGGAGATCGTAGAGAGTGACCATTGGCTTACCTGAAGGGTCGTTTTCAGGGCGCTGCGAAGGAGAGTCCAAGCAAGGTTAAATACAGCCAATCTGCCCAGAACTGAATTGAAACTTTAAGCCATGCCTCTGGTGCTGACCATCTTCAGATTTTTTCAATGAAGGCATGGAGAAGTTCAACAATAAGTCTAAGAACCATATCCAATGTAAGAACAATATCCAACTGGAAACTCCAGAATGCTGCACGGAAAAACAGCAGAAATAGACCCCAGGGTGGGGTTGGACTTTCCTTCGCAGCGCCCAGAAAACGATCCTTCAGGTAAGACAATGGTCATTTTCCAGGGCGCTGCTCTGGAGAGTCCAAGCAAGGGACATGCCCAAACTAAATGTCACTAGGGCAGGAAGCAGTTGCATTCAGGGTCTCTCCGCTGGTGTGAATGCCCTGGAGAACTCGCCTCCCAAAAGCCCCGTCCGCTGAAGCAAATTTATCCATTATGTAATTCTGAACAAACAGAGATAAGGAAATCCAAGTAGCCACCCTGCTAATCTCTTTGATTGGCGCTTGCGTCGCCCAGGCTGCCGTAGTGGCATTACTTTTCCACAAGGACTGGGTCCAGGACCTCCCCGAAAAGCTTGTCCCCTTTAAAGGGGGCAGAAACAAGCTTCCACTTGGAATGCATATCGATGTTCCAGTGCCTGAGCCACAAGAGGCGACAGGTAGTGACATTGGACTCCAAGGCCCTGGATGCAAACTTGGCAGCGCTCAGGGTGGCGTCAGCGGTATATTCAGTACCACCATGATTTTATTGACCTCCCGCCTTAATTTGGTACCTCTGGCTGGAAGTTTGGTGAGCAATTGTCTCAACCAGAGAAGGGCGACCCTAGAAAGGAAAGAGGTGGACGTTTTAATTGCCCAAGCAGCTGCCTGATGAGTTTTATGGCAGGCGTTCTCTGTTTTCTTGTCCTCTGCCTTGAGTCCCTCCAGATCAGGGGGCAGCACAGAGAATGAGGTAAGTGCTGCCACAGTAGGATCAAAAGGAGGTAATTTAAGCAAGTTTTCCAGACTGACATCTACCGTGTATAACTTTTTATCATTACCACTGGGAGTAGCAAGGGAGGCCAGTTGCGCCCATTGCTTTTGCACCTCATTCAGAAAAAGTTTGGGAGCTGGCACTATCTCTTGGGTTGACACAGACTCCTCAAAAAGATCTCATGACAGGTCATCCGGTTCAGTAGTCGCCTGATCTGGAGGGGTAGACCCCAAGTGGGTCGAGACTTTTGCCTTATTCAAAATAGTCTTGAAGTTGGCAAGCTTAAACAAACCCGAAAATACAGGCTTTTTGGAGGCAACACCTTCATCCCCTGAAAACGCAGGTTCCGGCCTAGGTAGGATGTCCTCCTCCTCCCAGTCAGAATCCTCATTGGCCAGGAAGGAATGTGGAGACTGAGAAGGTTGGGTTAAGGATGCCTCCCTAGGGGTATCTTGGGGCTGGAGATGTTGAGTCTTGCACGGGTGCTTGCCCCGCTGCAGCATGCCCACCTCTATGCCCTCGGATATAGCCCTGGTAATGACATCTTGCATCTTTGCTGAAAGGTTAGGGCTCTGGTCCTTGACAGGTCGAACCCCTGGAGTGGGTTGGACGGCCAGTTGCTTGGGCGCTAAGGGACCCACGGGAACTGGCCTTTCCTCCAGGTCTGATGGGCAGGCGAAGAGATTGGCCTGGTCAGCCAATGAGGGGCCTGGAGAAGCTGCCATGGCAAGGGAAACAGTGGGAGAGAACTCCTGACCTTCCTCATCACTATCGGAAATGGGTTGCCCCTGTTCTGGCTGAACCCCCATGGAGGGCTCCACTGGAGACACCCACTGGGAGGTTTGGGCCTGCTGCTGAGCCTTGGAAAAGTGCTTCTCTAAAGCCTTCTGGTGATGGATGGCATCCCTATCTGGGCCTGATCCTTGCTTGGGTCCTGGCCTAGAATAGGGTTTGCTGCCCCTGATGGCCTCCTGGGCAGCCTTACCAGCTTGCCTAGAGAAAGCTCTGGAAGAAGGCCCAAGCTGCTCTGAATTCTCAGGGATCTGATCTGCCATGGCTGAAAGGTTGGGGTCTAACTGAAACAGGCAGGGACTACCTCCACTCACCACCTTCACAGTTGCAGACCGTGGACCCAAGCACTTAGAAGAGAAACACAGAAGGCCACTGAGATCAGATCCAGCCAAGCAAGATTCTGGTGTGAGCGTTAACAGCTCCCAACACCTGGCAGGTCAGGTAATGGAAGGTGACCTAGGTAAGCCACAATCCCTTGACGCACCAAGCTGATAGTTTTACAAGGCTAGGAGTCAAATTGCCAGTGAAAACCAGACAAAGAGCCTCCACGCGGCGACCTGCAGTGAGTCAGGCAACCAGGCAGTTGCAGCAATGTGCTCAGAAAGCAAAACTGGCTAAACAAAATGGCAGACGGAACTTCCGGTTCCTCGAAATGGCCACCGGCCAGTCATGCAGCCCAAAATGGCCACCGGGACTAGATAGGAGCCCTGAAGAGCCGTGCCAAACGCTGGCTTCTTCGAAGCGCGGTTGGCAGCAACAGAACCTTCAGCAGGGATCCCTACCGCAGCGAAGGTGCTGAGACAGTGCTGGTGTCGGTACTCTGAACCATGCGCCTCCCACGACAGCTGCCTGTAGCCCTACGGCGCCCGAGCAAGCCCAGGACACCAGGAGGACCAAGAGGTGAGCAAATAGTCAATTAAGGGGAAAAGGATTTTTTCTCTCACCAAGCCTGCTCGTAATGGACGCAATCTGTAGAACTGAAGAGAAACTCGAAGCGCGTCCACTGGGCTAACTGAATTGAAAAAAACTGGAGAGGGTCAGCACCAGAGGTGTGGCTTAAAGTTTCAATTCAGTTCTGGGCAGATAGGCTGTATTTAACCTTGTTTGGACTCTCCAGAGCAGTGCCCTGGAAAAAACCAAATTCCTTGGTGTTCACCTGGCAGAGAATCTCACCTAGTCTTCAACACCAGTTCCATAATAAGGAAGGCCCAGCAGCGTCTTTACTTTCTTAGGAAACTGAGGAAGGCACAGCTTCTACCACACATCCTCACAATTTTCTATAGAGGGACTATCGAGAGCACTCTGAGCAGCTGCATCACCACCTGGTTTAGGAATTGCACCATTTCAGATCGCAAGACCCTACAGTGAATAGTGAACACGGCAGAGAAGATCATCGGGGTTGCTCTTCCTTCTGTCATGGACATATACATTACACGCTGCATTCGTAAAGCCAGAAACATTGTGGCTGACCACACACACACACACACACACCCTCATACATGTTCTTTAGTCTCCTGCCATCTGAGAAAAGGTACAGAAGCATTCGGGCCTGCACAAACAGACTGTGTAACAGTTTCTTTCCACAAGCCATCAGACTCCTCAACTCTCTCTAAGTTCTTAGATTTAGAGCTATATGTAGTTCTGTGTTCTGCTCTTTTTCTTTTTATCTATATTGTCTGATGTAGCACCTTGGTCCTGGGGAAATGTTTTGTCTCACTGTGTACTATACTGTATATTGTTGAAATGACAATAAAACCTACTTGACTTGACTTGACCACAAGATTTAAATCATAACATTTCTTCAAGGTTTCACAGACCTCGTAAGTTTACATCACGCCCCACCCTCACCCCCACCCAGAGGTCCATGGACCACAGGTTGAGAACCACTCTGCCCTAGAGGAAGTATAGCAAATATACTATAATGTGAAAAGCGCAACAGGATTCTCACAATGATTGCATCTGAATGGTATCAGCAACGTCAAAAGTTTCAAGACCATTTCCATAGCCATTTATACATTACATTGATCAGATAGTTATTTTATGGATCACTGCCAGAATATTTCCCAGGAAACCGTTCCCCCTCCCCCACTTTATCTCTATACAAAATGAGATTTTCAGAGTTAAATTCTGGTAAATAAAGCTGTTGAGGGACTTAGTGTCGCTCCCATTACCTGTCCCAGCTTCTGCCAACCTAGCAGTTCGAAAGCATGTAAAAATGCAAGTAGAAAAATAGGAGCCACTTTTGGTGGGAAGGTAACAGCGTTCCATGCGCCTTTGGTGTTTAGCCATGCCAGCCACATGACCACGGAGACGTCTTCGGACAGCGCTGGCTCTTTGGCTTTGAAACGGACATGAGCACTGCCCCCTAGAGTCAGGAATGGCTAGCACATATGTGCGAGGGGAACCTTTTAAATAAAGCTGTTAAAATTGACAAGGACAATAGTGTAGGTTGACAATTCCACCCGCTAGGGTGCAAAATCAGTGTATAAATGGCATGCCACGTGTAGTGTCATATGTATGTGTCCCCAAAATTTAACTTCAACCCAGAGGAAACAATTTAACATAATAATGCAGGGCAGTGTCCATAGAAGCCATCACCACTGGCCAAATGACATTAGCTGCTCTTTCTCTCCAGCCCTGTCCTGGGATATCAGCTGATGCCAAACCTGAAACCCAAGTAGGCATGTTTCCAAAATGGTACACTACAACCCAGATATCTCAGTGCGCTCACCCAAGACACGAGGGAGGGCCTATTACAAGCAGGCTTGCCCTAATCTGGAGAACAAGGACACTAACAATCCAGATCAGGGCTCTTAACTAACAAATCTGCTAATCATGTCTTCCAAGATACAGCTTCTCAGCAGGCATCTCACTCTGATTAAAGGAAAGATAGCTCCTATAATGCATCTTATTCACTCCTTATATAGAAGTGTGCAGCTTGTAACCGAACACTGGGACATAACACATTTTGAAGCAATGCTCATTGTCCTCTAAAGATGCACAGAGAAACATAATTAAGCCCAGAATCTGAAATTACCTTATGGCCGCTGGCTATACAGTATTGAATTTTCTTCAGTCATCTACTTTATTTGGGCTTCCTCTTTGGCACGCTCTGCAATGTGTTACAATACCATTCCAGTCAGCAGAAGAGCACCAGCCATTACTTTACATCAACTGATTGCTTTGTTTTTAAAGTGTTGAGTGAGTTATGAGGAAAATAACTAGAAAGGGCCAGATGGGTTATTAAGACCTGACCACCCCTCACAGGACTTTTAAAATCTACTGTCTCTTTTCCCAAGTTGGCACCCTCCAGCTGTCCCAGCACATCTGGAAGATACCAATGGGGGAAAGGTAGATCTTCCTAATGCCACGATAATGCTGGACACAAATCATAAAACTGGCTTTTCTTGGCAAAAGAGAAAAGAGATTACAATTGGTTCAATTTTTTTCAGGGAGGGATGTCATAATGACAGCAGTTGTCAAAGGGATGAGAGTAAAACCTGGGTTTGGTGAGGTAGGCAGATTTACTTTTAACTTTATTTATTTATTTATTATTTATTTATTTATTATTTATTTATTTATTTATTTATTTATTTATTTATTTATTTATTTATTTATTTATTTATTTATTTATTATTTATTTATTTATTTATTTATTTATTATTTATTTATTTATTATTTATTTATTTATTTATTTATTTATTTATTTATTTATTTATTTATTTTACCGTGCTTCTAGACCGCCCCCTCTCCCAAAAGGGACTCGGGGCGGTTAATATTGAATGGACAAGGATTTTTTTTTCTTAAACTAGTCTTTTAATGACCTTCTTTATAATCCAAAGGGTCCTTTGGATGGGCCAATGCCACTAATTCAGAGGGGAAGAAAGGACAGATGAGTAAGAGTCTTCCCAGAAATTTTCTTTCCCTCCTTACTACATTAATACTACATTACACACTACACTAATGTACCTTTTCCATTAACGGTGAAGAAATAACAAACTTCCAGGACAAAAATCGGGATCTCTTTTTATCGTATTCCTGGCTTTTACTTTGTATGAGGTCTCTAGCCATCCTTTTAGGATGGGAAAGCAAAATGCCAATTGCAGGGAACACAACCAACGCCAACCAACTCATTTCAATAGCGAAGCGAAACAAAACATGAACAACTTGCTGAAGAATTTGAATCTAAGGCGGAGAAGTGGCTGAGCTTCCATTTCACAGAAGGTTAAACTGTGGAGGCTAAAAAAAGAAAGGAGCAATAAGTCCAAAATCATGCCAGATAGCAAAGGTGAGGTCAGAAGCTGGAAACACAAACCGGTATTTCTGAACTTACAACTTTTCCAGCAGCAAGTCATTTCCAGAAAGGTATGAGACAGCTAATATATAATTAATTTACATGAATATTGGAGCAAAGGATTTGGAGGTAGGTTTCCCAATATTCCTTTAGCACTCAAATAGCTTGTGGCTGGTGAATGGGTTCCCACTGTGATTTACTGAGAAACACTGAAGGCATTTTCAAGGAAGTTTCATTGCCATAATTCCTATACATCCCACATTTCCCTCTGAACAGGTTTTACTGATGGTGGCGGTGTTAACATTGACTTCATTCCCCCCACCCACCCCAACCTGTCAAACATGTTTAAGCAGAGAGAGCCACAGAACAAGATGTACAAGAAACCAGCACTACTATGCCCTCCATACCAAAGGACATAGTTTGTAACCAATGGCTTCAAAGCTTGAGGGACCCAAAACTGCAGCTGCAAAAAATGGAGGTAGCATAAATGGACAAGGAATTCAGATATCCCCCACCCCCCTTGAAATGCAGAGAAGGAGAGATAAAAGTTGGCGTGGAGCCCTGTGTGTGTGTGTGTGTGTGTGTGTTGTTGTTGTTGTTGTTGTTGTTGTTGTTGACAGGTTAAATCCTTCTCTGATTTGCAGGGATGCATGTCCTTGCTTTGCAATTAGCAGCAGCCGACCTTGGGACTTAGCATAAGGTGGGGTGGCCACAAGCAGGACTAGACTCAACAATAAAAGGATCTAACTGGTATGATATGACAAACAAAGAAGCCAGAGCTCCTATTCAAAAACAGGCTGCTCAGTTCTAGCTTCTTAGATGTAGTTGAAAAGAACAGACAGTTTATGGATTTACAGCAGGACTTGAATCCCAACGTGGCCAAGAGGAGTGAAAACAAAGAAAATTCTGGAGTTTATTTTTTGCCATGCTGGAACACAGTTGTTATTCAATGATTATTTAAAAAAAAATTGTTTTGTTTGTTTTTTGTTAACTCCTTACTAAAGTATTTCAAAGACTTATGTATCCAAGGTACTTCTAAGATACTGGATACTTCTATGTATTCCTGGAGAGTACGAATACACAATAATTGAGGGTTTGAGGCTTTTAAAATGTTAAACCTGATACTTCTGCAAAATGTTGCAGCTTTTTTCACGAGTGTGCTATATTTGAGAACGTTAATATTAAATACTAAATACATCTACAGATGTTATAACTTAATAACATTTCCCTATATTTAATTATCTGATTTTAATTCATGTATTAAGTTTCTACAATTTTACACTTTTTTTACTATATACTTTTGTAAAGAGGAAAAAAGGAACAACGAAACATTTACTTTAAAAATGTTTTAAAATAAAAGTTTTGGGGAGATATTAATTTCTAAAATATCCAATCTTTTTCCGTTTTTTAACTGTTCATGTATGTTTTGGAAGCCTGTCATTTATTTTGTCAATAAATTTCGGTTTTCCAATCAAAAGTTCATTGATTGCTAACTGTGAGGGTTTCTTTTTAATTATTATTCTCTGGTTCATGCAGTTGCCTTATAGTAGTTCTTTCAGAGCCTTTCATGTTATTTTAAAATTTATTAGCTTTGCATAATTTTCTTTGTTTTGCTGCTTGATTGATATAAAATTAAAACCCTAAGCACTAGAACAAAAATCTGTGTCAATATTTAAACATAGAATTGCTATAGGTAAAACAATGGCCTTTTCAAAATTAAATTTCTTATGTCAGGCCCTCCCTATGGAGATCCTAGAAAACGTTTTTCATACAAAACATTCAAAAGAATGATGAAACACTATTCAATTCAAAAACGGATCCAACAATCAATAGAAAGATAACCTGTAGTTCTCGGAAAAAATCTATCTCTAAATTATATTCTCAAACTAGGTCATCCCATCCCATCCATTTGGAAAGATTTATTTATTAAATTTATATGCCACCCATGTCATTATCCAAAATAAGATCAGTGAGAACAGTGGATAGACGTTGAAAATATGATTTGAATAAGTACTTACAGTAAGCAATTTATTCTTTAAAAAGACATCTAGAATAACAAGCAATACTATGAAGAAGTATAGCTCTGTAGTAATTCTATAGCATGCATCTACTTTTAACATCCCAAATGATCTATATGAGTTTTACAACAGATATAGAACTGGCCAAATAAAAATCAGTTTAGATAGTCCTCAACTTACAACCATTCATTTAGTGACTGTTCGAAGTTACAACACACTGAAAAAGTGACATGCCTGTTTTCACACTTATCACCACTGTAGCATCCCTATGGTCACATGATCAACATTTGGGCACTTGGCAACTTGCACATATTTATGATAGTTTTACTATCTTGGGGTGATGTGATCACCATTTGCAACCATTTGGAAGCCGGCTTTCAACAAGCAATCAATAGAGAAAGCTGGATTCACTTAATGACTGCATGAATCATTTAATAACTGCAGTGATTCACTTAAATGGGACAAAAAAAGGTTGCAAAATGGGGCAAAACTCACTTAACAACTTCCTTGCTTAGCAACAGAAATTTGGGGCTCAATTGTGGTCGTAAGTCAAGGAATACTTTTTTATAGAATAAGATTTTTATAAGACTACTTTAGCTCATAGTAGAGATAGAGCTGCAATTAGATTATAAAATATTGTGGCTTTGTGGAATCATATGAACTACTTTTGTGTAAGAAAGTTAAAATAATTTACAAATGACCGGTAAACAAGTTTTGAGAAATTCATATTAAGTTACCTTTCTCAATGTAAAACACAATTGCCAAAATATCTGTCATTACTGGAAATAGGTACAGAAAACTCTTCTCCAGTTCTGAAAAATACATGGGGGACTGATCTGGAAAAGAATTTTGATATATGGCAAGCATTACAGTGATTGAGAGACTTGTCGGTTTCTCTTGGGGGCTATACAGTATTTGAAAAGTTTGCATCAGTGGCATTTAAAGGCTTCATAAAGCATTGCCCAGATATCCCAAAATTACCCCAAAACAACAACAGGAATTAGCTTTTTGGCTTTCATGGGTATATGAAAAAGTATCACATTTTTGGAAAAAAGTTTTTGATAAACAATTTTATAATGAAACAAAAAATAATTTTCCATCAATGTATTTACATATATTTGTTGGAAAGGATATGGGGTAAAATATTTATAAGTATAGTGGTTAAGGTACCAGGCTAAAAACCAGAAAACTATGAGTTCTAGTCCTATCTTAGGCACACAATTAGCTGGCTCTCTCGGCCTGAGGAAGCAGGCAATGGCAAAACACTTTTGGCAAAAACAAGGCAGTCGCCAGGAGCTTTGGTAACTAAATTATTAATTGCTCAGCATTGAAAATAGTTGGATAACTTAGCAATTTTAAACAACTGAAGAATAGAATTTGGTCAATAGTTGTACTTGAAAAAAATATCACAAAGTTCTTAACTTGAAAAAAACTGGATGACAAGCCCTCATTTTTCTAGTGGGAGAATAATTGATAATAAATCTTCTGTCAACTGGGTATGTGGAAATTATAATATCATTTGTAAAGAAACTAGAAAATACTGATGCTGAACTGGTGAAATGCCAATCAAAATGTTGATTAAAATAAAATATATAAAAAAGAAAATGCCAGAAAGAAAGAAAGAAAGAAAGAAAGAAAGGAAGGAAGGAAGGAAGGAAGGAAGGAAGGAAGGAAGGAAGGAAGGAAGGAAGGAAAACAAGTTTTGGCGATTTGTGAACTGCATGTAATTTTATGGTTAATTGACACTGAAAAGCTTAAATGAAGAAGAATTTTCTTCTTAAATGAAGAAATGTTTAACAATGTATCCAATGAAATTCATTTTTTTTACTATCGGTTCTGTGGGCGTGGCTTGGTGGGCATGGCATGGCTTGGTGGGCGTGGCTTGGGTGTGGCAGGGGAAGGATACTGCAAAATCTCCATTCCCACCCCACTCTGAGGCCAGCCAGAGGTGGCATTTGCCGGTTCTCTGAACTACTCAAAATTTCCGCTACCGGTTCTCCAGAACTTGTCAGAACCTGCTGGATTTCACCCCTGAATGTATCCCAGAGGTTTTTCATACTGTGTACTTTATGAGAGTTTTCTTAAGACAGATATTATTGCATAAGGTTTTCTACTAACCAATCCCTGTAACATGTTTATAAAATCAATTCAGTTTACCTGAGGTTTAAAATACCTAGCCACCGCTGGTGGTGAACTGAGAAAATGCCACTGACATTTTCCCAGATCTCCTTATTGCATGCATTATTTCATGACAGATGTTTATAATTAATCAAAAACAAAGATGACGAGAAAACTGTTTAACTTTAAGTTTAACTTTAAAATAAATGTTTAGATAGGGTGTGTGCAGGTGTGTTCAGTCCACATGTGCAACCTGCACAACACTTATTTAATAGACCTAAACCTCTTCTAAAACCAGATATTGCTAACTTGGTGAAAACCAATGTACTTTATTCTTCCTTGCAAATTTTGATATCAGATTTATACTGATTTAGATACAGGTAACCCTCAATTTATATAATTGAATATAATAGAACCTGCCATGTCATGACAGTCATAAAGCAGGTCATCACTTGACCAGACCTGATTTTACAAACTTTTTTGTGGGTTATCATTAAGTGAATGCTGGAGTCTTTAAGCAAATCCATTGTTTGCTACATGACATTTTTTTCAGGAAACCAGAAAGCCATTTTCCAGAAAAAAAACATTGTAAACCATGGTCACTTGACTAGGGGGCCCTGTAAACAGTCATAAATGTGGACCAATTGTCAAGCACCCAAAATGCAGTCACGTGACTATGGGACAGCAGACCCTCTAACTGCAGAAATAGGTCATAAGTAGCTTTTGGGAGATCCGTCATAATTTCAAATGCTCGCAAAGCAACCAGTTGAAAATCAAGGACTGCTTGTGCATGATACAGTACCTAGAAACATGTATCCTATACAATTTTTTTCAGCATTCCTGTTTGATAGCACTTGGTCAAATACAAAAAGTCACTCGTTTGTTACTTCCTGGTATTTGATTATTAGCATGCATTGATACTTTACGTGTTTGTTTGAGCAAGTGTCAAAGAGGTATTTCCATAATCTGCCAATCTTCAAAGCATTGAGGAATTATAAGGCATACACAGTTCGAATCTGGGGGTAAAAATGAACTCTCACACTAATATGAAGTCAAATTTGAAAACCTGAATGCTTGAGAACATTTGTTTCAAACCCCCCCCCCCAACTACTTCTCAACTACAGAGAAGTGTGAAGCTAGAACGAAATTGCTTTGCATTTATCTGGTTATCCTCCCTCAGATATTTGCTCTTTTGGCCACCTTTGAATCATTATATTCGTCACCTCAAATGTTGTGGTAAAATTGTAGTAATAATAATCCTGCAAATCCCCCCCCCCAAAAAAAAATAATAATCTTATCATTAGAATCGGAGATGGATGAGAAATAATTATACTATTCATTTTCAATAATGAACATTTTCTCTCTCACACAACAAAAGACTTCTACAATTTTGCAGTATTGTGAATTGCCCAGCGCAGGCCAAAAGCCTGAACAGGTTTTGAACTCTTCCATTGCTTGCACAAATCTAGATAAGTTTAAAACAGTTGCGAGTCCTTGAGAATTTCAACTCACTGTTCAAGAAACCCTGAATTAAAAATGTTTCCAATATCTTGGAATAGGATCTTCTCTTTCAATCCTAGCTATGAGGGTGACAGATCTATCTCTGTCTTAAATCAGTTGATTAAATTATGAATTTATGGTTGTTTGAGGAATTGCAGCAGAAGTATTACTAAAGGTGATAAATTCATCCAAGGCCTCAGTCTGAATCTGACAGATGATGGAGGACCATGGAAGGTGTGTTATGATCCAGATAATATTCACTACTGGCAAATAAGAATAGAATGATCATTATGTGGGGTCAGGAATGCTTTCCTTGGCTCTCAAGAGAAATAATGACCTTTGATGGCCTGTGTCCGTTTCCAACCTAGTATCTTTCCAATGTGCTGGACTAGAATAGTGACCCCTCCCCCAACCTTTTGGGCACCAGGGACCGGTTCCATTGAGAGTGTTTTTTTGTGGACCAGAGGGAGCGGGGTTTCATGTGTGGCCTGCATTGCCCTGTTTCTGGTATGCTGCAGACCGATGCCAGCCCTTGGACCAGGGGTTGGGGACCCCGGACTAGAACTCTGACCATATGACACATGGGGATGATGGGAGTTCTCCAACACATCTGGGGAGTGCTATCTGCCAAATAAATAACATGCAGTATATACAGATATAAATATAAAGGCTAGCTCAGGATAGTTTGCTCTTTCTGGAGAAAAATCCACCGTTGTCTTACTTTACGTTAGACCATGTCACCTCTCATTAGAATGAGCAAATATTTTGAAAAAAATAAAATAAAATTGACTTAATCGCTTCACATCAACAACTATCCTAACTTGTATCAACTATTTGAGTACTCTACTCAATAAGCTAAAGTCTTCTTCATACTGAGTGTATTCACCTATGCAAAAGGACAGACTCGTGTGGAAGAAAGAAGAGAGTAGGAAATTGGAAGAGAAAATCCATGTTCAGACAATATACTCAGCTAGGCCTGTAAATCTGGTAAAGGTAAAACTAAGAGTAAGGCATAAAGACAAAGGCATAAAGTAACAGACTAAGGAGCTTGCACTCCTTATGTCCTTCAGATCCAGGAGGAGGGCTTTATCCAATGCTAATTCTTCTTTCTGGCCTGCAAATACAAAAAGAAGAAGCTACAGCAACTCCTAAATAGGTTTAATTTAGATACAGCATCTGTTCTCCTTCCCTTTGTTCATGGAGACCTCTCTTTTATGGGCATGGTGACCAGAGGACCTCCCCCCCACACACATAGTAAAAAAAAACAGTATTTTTTTTTAAATCTGAAAAATTAACCCAGGATTCAGCAGTAATTAGCCAGTGAAAAAATGGTTGAGGTACTGATTACACAAGAAACCAAGCCTAGCTCTGGTATACATACACTTATGTATACTTATAATAGTATGTAAGAGAATAAAAAATAAAAAATTTGGGAAAAGAAACCAGGCCTACCTCTGATTCCTTTGGTGCCCATCCAATGGGCATATTCATTTATTGATAGATTTCATTTACATCCCACTTCTCCTCTAAAGAACAGGACTTCTACTTTATCCCAGAGCAACAATCTCGTGACACAAGCTGGGCTTACAGATAGCAACTTGCTCAAAGTCAGTGTTTGGGATTCCATGGCTGAGGGACTCCCTCATGCCAGCAGCCCAACATTTAAAGTGCTACCACTCAAGCAGCCTAAATATATCGCATAAATACCTTCTTCCCCATGGTTAGTGCCATATTACCTTCAAACTTTGTACGAACACACCCTAACCTTTTGAATTAGCACCTGTGATTCCTGGCTCCATTTTAACCTTCAGCCAAACCTATGCCTAAAAAATCCTGCCTAGTTGGCAACTTTCTTCCAAATAAATTTCAATGAACAAATAAATATTCAATGAACAAACAAATCATGTTCCACTCTAAGTGTGGCTTCCATTATTACTTTTCACGCCATCTTATTGCTGTACAAAGGTCAGCAACTCCACTTGTTGGAAAAAATAACACAGAGAGAGGAACCCTTATATGCTGTACATAAATAAGATGAAAATTTGGATTGTTAGTATGAAACTTCAGTGTTTGAGGGAATGATGGAGGCAGATATGAATATCCCCCCCCCCACCAATCAGAATAGTGCCATCACCGGAGCAATGAAAATCTTCGCCCCTCTCTACTAACCATGAGGATCAGAAACATTTTTTTACAAACCAACCTTGTGATTCTTAAAATTCCAACCAGCTGGGAAGAAGCCATTTCTTGTCCCATGCCGGGTGAAACCAAAATACCTTCCTTCTTCCTGGACCAGAACTGAACCCGTTTTTTAAAGCTGCATTTTCCTTAAGCGAGTTAAGACTCGTTTCCCAAGGCGTACCTTTCAATTAACACGAATTTCCCTGCCCTTCCTCCTTCCCGAGTCGGGAGTTGCGAGACCAGGTTCTGCGGAGGAAGACCCAGCCAGCATCCCTCCCTACTTACTTGGAATCGTTGGGGAGCAGTTCTTTCCCGAGGGAGGAACAAAAAACAACAACAACAACCACCTCAACCGAGAAATGACTTTTCTACCCTGCAACAGGCAGAGAGGGTAAAACAAATTTACAGCGGACCAACTTTCATTGTTTCAAAGCAAGCTGCGGGCTGGCTGGCTGGCTTGGCTTTCGCCCGTGCAAACTTTCCGCGCCCTGCGACCCTCCCTTTTTCTTTGCACTGAAGCGGAAAGCCCTTACCTGGGAAGAGGAGCACACCTCCGACACTCTGATTTGGCCTTGGGCGTTTTGTTTTGTTTTACCGCGGATCTCCCCACCCCTGGGAGCGAGGGTGCTTGCTTGAAGGGGAGCCCCTAGCCATTGGATGGGCAGCTTCGGCCTCTCCTTTATTCTCCTCTCCTGGCTTTTCAAACAAAAAACAAAAATCCTGAAAGGAAAAAGCCGCCACCATGCCGAGTAACCTCTTGTCACCGTGGAAGCCTTTGGAAATGGTGATTCTGCAAGGCAAATGTTGCAAGTTCCCTCCTTCCCTCGGCCCATCCCTCTCTGTGGCCTCCCCGAGGCCCGCCTTCCCCTTCGCCTCCTTAGCAGGAGACCTGAGCCACCCAGGAATTGTAACCTGAGTCTAGTTAACGGCCTTTCTATGGGTTTCTTTTTTGAGGTAGCTGAGCCTTTGTGGTCTCGAAGATCGTCCAGTTTTTCCTGGAAAGCTGGAAAGTTTGGGGTGGGAGTGGGGGCTCTGCGAAGGAGCAGGGTGAGGTTCGGTATTTTGGCTGGCTTTGGAAGAAGATGGAAGGGGGCTCAGTGGGAAACCGTAACAAGCCTAGAGGAAGAGATAAACAGGGCTTCTTACTAAATGAGGCTGTGGAGTGAAATGGAGGAGGGGGTTGTTTGGTGGGCAGAGGAAGAAATGAATCGGTGGAAACATATCCATCAGGTGGGATTATGATTCTGCTCCCAGGTTTAGAAAGCAAAGTGTCTAACCTGAGTACTTTAGCTGGTCCTTTAAGATGAAATGGACTACAAAGCTCATCATCTCCAGTCAGTAGAGCCTATGACCATGCTGGCTGGGAATGATGGGTTTTACTTCCACCACATTTGTATGTGCCCTGTTGGAGAAGGATGTTCTAAAGAATTTTGTGTGACTATGTTTTCATGACACATTTAGTTTAATTCACCAATATTCTGAGTCTCTGTGACCTAAACTAATCGCAAAGGTTTGTTTTGCACTGTGCACCATGCTAAAATATCATTGCCTAGTTGTGGTTCAATGTGTTGGGTAAGCACAATGTGTTGAAACAACATACAACAAACCATAAGTCTATTAAATCTGTGGCTGAATTCACATAAGCCAGATCCAAACAAGCCTTATTATGGTTCATAAACATGGTAATATATGAATCATCACTAGATTATTCAACAAATCACCATTCAAACAAGCTAGTGCTATGTATCAGCCTGCAGAGTAGTTTATTCTTCTTGTTAGATTTATATCCCTTCTTAAATTTATGCTAAAAAAGTTATGTTAATACTTATCTGGGTTAGCACATCAAGGAAAAGCATGGTGCAATCTGGTTTTATGTATAGTGTTTGTATGGACTTTTCCATTAGGTTCCACACTATAGTTTGTAACTTACCATAAGACATGGTGGCTGATTGAACAAGTTATATTTTATGTAAAAATACTGTGATCTAAAATATAGGGACTCCCTTGTGCCAAATGATAATGTTCCTTCTGTGAAGTTATCTAGAAACAGCCTGCTCAAGGTTTTGTCCCCAAAAGAATGTGGGACAGAAAACAGGCCTTTTCTGTGGTAATGACAAAATTGTGGAATGAAAAGAACTTAAAAGCAATTCTTTTAAAGTAGGCCTACAACATACTGGGATACCTAATCTGATCAGAGTGGGTGACTATTATATTTTATGCTGCTTTGATTATTTTTGTACTGGAGATCACTTTTTGCTTATTAATATTAGTGTGCTCACTGCCCAGAATTGATTGAGTGGGATGGTACAAAATATTATTAATAGATACATAAGTAATATGTGAACTCTTCCCAATTTTTTGTTTGTGCATGCCTTTAGGTCAGTTTTGGATGCTTAGCAGCTGCATCGGCTAGTCTGTAGTTTTCTTGGAAAGATGTTTTTAGAAGTGGCTTGTCTTTGTGTTCTTTCTGAGAGAGATGGAGTGGCCAAGTCCCTCAGCTGGCTTTGTGCTCAAGGTGGGACTAGAACACATGGGCTCCCTGATGCCTTAACATGCTATATCAAGCTAGATTTGCTGCCCAAGGAGGCTTCTGGGGATGGGCAGTTTCTTTCCATTTCTTCTAAGAAATCTAGGTTATAGTTTAGCTTCTAAGGAAGGCTGTTTAGGAAGAGTATGCTGGGAAAAGAAGTGGAAGGAAGCAAGGGATTAAAGTGGTGCAATCTGTGATTAGGAATTGGTGTGGTTGCTGCAAACAGATTTATGACAAGATCAGTCATGTGACTGCGGGAAATCCCACATCTTATGAAATGTCTTTATTTGGGAATAAGCCCCATATGAATTTATGAGGGGGAAAAGTTATTTTTGAATACAGTGCTTAAGATCAGCTAAGAAGCCCAGCTCTTCCCCATGTTTGTTTGAAAATAAGCCCTTGCTATTTCAATGGGACAGGCAAGCAAGGCCCGTGTTTGTTCAGAAAGGTGTCCTGCTGCTCTCAGTGGAGCTAATGTCCAGGAAAATATGCCTAAGCACACTAACTTGAAGAAAAGCAAGCTCACTTGAAGAAAAGCAAGCTCCGCTCCGGATAAATAGATAAGGTCACTGAGTTGAAGTAGCCAAACTAGCAAGGCTGCAGTCTAACGGTGGATAATGGGTTGCTAGTTTGAAGCAAGACAGTCTGATTTGATCCAATTGCAGTTTAAGTCCAGACGTTATGTGCAAGAATAAAAGAAGCAGTTATATTTATGGATTCCCTTACCTGTAGATCAGATGCAAATACAATAGGGTGAGGCAAGGGTAAATGATGGTCTTTTATACACATGGAAGGGTGAAAATGCATTTTAATTAGAAAGCATGGGCAGAGTGAAATAATTACTAATACAAGGCCATACTTAAAACAGGTTGTGCATTTCAAATGTTTTTCTTCAATCACGAAAGTTAGATTCAAAATCTGATACAAACAAGTTCATCATGTCGAAAGTTCGTTACTTCTGTCCCATATGATTATGTAAATACAAATCGGAGAGATGACAGAGTTTATTCCTGTAACAGTACAACACTGTTGCAAGACCTGAGGAACCAGGTTGGGGACAGAGCATCCTGGAGAAAATGTATCCTTGTCATTGCTGAACATCAACTTGGTGGCACATAATTAAAAGCAAGAATAATGCAGAAATTCAATACTGTAGCTGAGGATAATACAGGCACCTACAAAAGGGCTGTTTAAGTTTAGTTCCATCAATCTCTTGAAGACCAATATGCTACCATAGGTTTGTGGTCAGGATAAAATGAAGGGAAATTCATTACATTTTGTAATCTTAATTTCTCAAGAGAAAAGACTGGATAGAAAAAATAAATAAATTATGCCAGTACTCTCCTCCTCCTTCTTTCCTAGTATCATGGTGGGACTTGCTGGCTCTGATGCAGTTCCTGAATCTGGTTTCCAAGCACTAAGGTGATTGCAACATAGATCACACATTGTACTAAACTATTATATGGTTTTTGTTGGTTTTTGGCTTAGGATGTCGTGCAGTCATCAGCCTCTTACAATGTATTCAATAAAGAGTACACCATGATGAGCTGAGCTGATGCAGAAACCAGGCTTAGGGAGTACTGAAACTCAAAGCAGACACTGAAAATGATTCATCTACCTAGCAGATCTCAGGATTTTTCATCCTTTGTGTATTGTTGCAGCTGGTAGCATCTCCCGCATTCTGTCACTGAGACAGATAGACGGAGAGAAAGAGAGAGAAAGAGAAAGTGACAAAGAGAGAGAGACACACACACACATACACACGCACACACAGAGAGAGAGAGAGAGAGAGAGAGAGAGAGAGAGAGAGAGAGAGAGAGACGGGAACTAACCTGTTGCCCTCTCAGTATGTTCAGGTCTGACTGGAATTTCTGGGAATTATCATCCCAATCCATCAAGAAGGCTCTAATTAGCTAAATTTTGGGGGATCGTAGGTGTTCTCAACAGACAAAATTGTTGTACCGCATTAAGTGCTTGAAGTACTGATTAAAAGCCCTGCGTGCTCTCTCATGATGTGCCTCCTTATTACTGCGCTTAAAATTATGATGGCTGATTTTGCCTTCAGAGTTTGCTTCAGCTCTGCTTTTCTTTTGCAGCACCTTATCTGCCAAGGACACTAAATCAACCAAGTGATGTTCTCCTCAATCCCCCACCCCACTCCCAGCATCCTTCCAGACAGTGCTGCTGCAGTTTTGCTTTTGGTAGAAGCTCTAACATTAATTTTCTTCTCCTCTTCTAGAGTTCCCGCTGGGATCCCATCCCCCATTCTTGAACAAGTCAATGAATTATAGCACTCCTGGCCAAAAATTTCTGCATGGCGTGCAGGAAGTAGAATCGTTCCCCCCACCCTTTCCTTTTTTCTCTAGTAGGGGGCCGTAGGGATGTTAGGACTCTCCCCATCACCACCACCTCCCCCTTACAGCTGTAGCATAGAGTAATTTAAAACCAACTTGCTATAATAGCTGCCATATGTGTGAGGTTTCTCCATTCATCTCCCCTTTCTCAGGGTGTGAGTCATCCAATTCCAGGCTAAAGATGACACAAAATAAAGATTTTTCTGAAAATAAATATAAATAGCTGGGATTTTTCTCTCAAGACTGATGGCAAATGTAACCTGACTGAAGGAGGGTGGACCATTATCTAGTGAGATAGGGGGAAAATATCAAGTTCCTAGGCATGTCAGCATCAGAATCTGAGAATTTAGAAAACAGCAGTTCTTATGTAAAAGTTGGAAGAATCGGTATCTAGCTCTCAATATCTATCTTTCTTTAGTCTCTTGGTATTTATTAGAGCAGGGATAAGCCAGTATTCTAGGTTCACATATGGTTAGTACAAGTAGGATTTGTGATTTTTTTTCCCCCTTGGGTTTTGGAGCTAGGCCCAAACCCAGCAAGTTACATCACTTTGTGTGACATATAAATTTTGCAGTTAGCAGTATGGTATACAGTTGCTCACTCAATAATTGTCTTACAGAAACAGTTAATCAGCAGTTCAAAATCACTGTAATTCATTGTGATTATATTTCTGCAAGAGAATTTTCAAGCTTTCATGGTCCTACATATCTTCTATTTGATGGTACAGACATTTATCCTGCTATGACTTATTTCATAGAAAACCTTCCAGTCAGTAGTGTTTGACTGATTGATAGACAATCTGTGACTACTTTTCCGCTAGATGGCGCTTAGTGTGGCTTACAATTTAAAAAAAAAATCCATGAGAGCATGTGTAAAAGAAATACTACTAAAAACATCAACAACCAAAACAACTTAGATCAGCTAGATCATAATCTGATCTAATCTATCCAGAGAATAATAGATTAGGGAAGGTTTACTACAAATGGTCCATATTCCCAATCAGAGGGGAAATATGTCGAAGAAACACTACAAACAGGGTCTCCAATTTATAATTCAATTATAATAGACCAGGGGTGTCCAAACTTGGGAACTTTAAGACTTGTGGACTTCAACTCTCAGAATTCCCCAGCCAGCCATGCTGGCTGGGGAATTCTGGGAGTTGAAGTCCACAAGTCTTAAAGTTCCCAAGTTTGGACACCCCTGTAATAGACTATACCTTATCTATAAATTGGAGGGGCCATTTGCATTTTTTCCACTGCTTGGCACTGTTCATCAAGGCTTATAAGAAGTGCAAGGAGGAGGAGGAGGAGGAGGGTTAAGCTATAAAATTGTCTTCCTTTAGTATAGTACCATCCATACGTGAAACACTTCAGTGCCACCCCCTTGCTTGCTCTGCTTTTGACTCACTCCCTTTAACAGCTAATGGAAACTACAGAGGTATCTGGATTCCCCTCCCCCCAATACCTCCTTTAACATCTACCAGGCTTCGGACCCCAACTGCCATTTTTTCAAAAGTTAAAAAAACCTGATATTTTGCTAAGCAATGTTGTAGTCTCCAATATTATCTCTGTTTTCAAGAATCCCAATGCTCTGCCCAGGGAAGGGAAAACAATAAACAGGAACTTGAATGTGTCCTGAAAGGAAGCATTAAGAAGGAGTTGTATATAATCTATAAAATTCCAACTTTCCCATACCGGGAGTTGAACCCTGGCTGCCTGGGTGAAAGCCAGGAATCCTAACCGCTAGACCATATGGGAAAGTGATTTGACAAACTGTAACTGTGTGTTTTGTAGTTGGCTAGGTCTCTTAAAACTAGAGAGAGGAGATTTTGACTAAGCAAAGGAAGATGTCGACTATTGGAAAGGATAGGAGAGGAGGGGAAGAAGACACACTAATTGCTTAACTTTCTTAGTATTTATGACAAAAAAATTGTACGTAGGCTTCCATTTATATGAAATTACTTTTTGCCAACATCAGTAAGACTAGTTTTTCAGCTGCAGTATTTTTCCACCTAATCTTTATTTTCGAGAACCTACATTAGAAAGTGTCAACAATGACATAATTTTCAAATTTCACCATAGAAATATATAATGAGTCGTGTAATCGAAGCCGATTGCTGGAATCGGGAAATAAGGTAAATTTAGATTGTTGAATCTGTCACTGGGTGAAGAAATAAAGAAGCAGACAATGTACAGGGTCATAGTACATGAAAATGTGAATGGCAAGTTTTATAAACAGTCCAAAATAAAATAAAATTTAAAAAGACATTTAAAAAGCTGTACAATATTTGATTTTAAGGCTGTTGTCCTCCTTTTGCGGGATGTCTAATAATCTTATCTATGACACCTTTTGTAAATGGACAAGTCCCCTGTAACCATTTTGCAAATGCCCTAATATGGTCTCCAAATTCCTATCTAGCCAAAAAGTTTAAGGATATTTTTACTGTTCAGTTAGTCCTCGACTTACGACCACAACTGAGCCCAACATTTCTTTTGCTAAGTGAGACAGTCGTGAAGTGAGTTTCCCCCCCACTTTATGACCTTCTTTGCCACAGTTGTTAAATGAATCACTGCAGTTACGTTAGTGACATGGTTGTTAAGTGAATCTGACTTCCCCATTGACCTTGCTCGTCAGAAGGTGGCAAAAGGGGATCACATGACCCTGGAATATTGCAACCATCATAAATATGAATCAGTTGCTAAGTTGCTGAGACTGATGCTATGCAATGCCAGGTCCGTTGTCAACAAAGCCCCCCTCATTAACTACTTGGTGTTGGAGGGGGAGCCGGACCTGGCAGGAATCACGGAGAACTGGCTGGGCCACGAGGGAGGTCTCCCTCTCGTGGAAATGTGCCCGCCAGGTTACCGTGCATTTCATCAGTCACGGGCACTAGGCAGGGGTGGTGGGGTAGCGGTCATTGTGAGGGAAGGCCTTGAGCCGAGAGAGACCACTGTGCCACAGATAACCGGTTGTGAGTACCTATGCGTGAAGTGGGGCCCAGGGAGACAGTTGGGCTTGCTGATTGTATACTTGGCTCCTCGCTATGCATCAGCAGCCCTGCCCGAGCTCCTCGAGGTGATCGCCGAGATGGCAGTTGAGACCCCCAGCCATGGACCTGACCCAAGTAATTCAGGGCCCCACACACGAGGGAGGTCACACACTGGATCTTATTTTTGTCTCTGGCCGGTGGAGGAGTGATCTGGGAGTAGGGGATTTAGTTATTACACCCCTGTCATGGTCAGACCACTCACTTCTCCGGCTCGACTTCCCAGCCGCTACTCCCCATCGCGGGGAGGCGGAACCGGAATGTCCAAGATGGTTCCGCCCCAGACGCCTGATGGAACCTGATAGGTTCCAGACGGAGCTTGGGCCATTTCCTGTAGCCCTGACCCGCACCCGGATGGAGGACCTAGTGGCTGCATGGAACAGTGCGGCCACCGGGGCCTTGGACCGGGTTGCGCCTTTGCGGCCTCTCTTGCGGCAGCGAACCACCCAGGCCCCTTGGTTTACCAAGGAGCTGAGGGTGATGAAGTGCCGCAAGAGACGCCTAGAGATCATCACGCTCTGAATCTGACCGATCACAGGTGAGAGCCCATTTACGGACTTACCTTGTGGCGTTAAGAGTGGCCAAGCGTTAGTATTGTGCCACTCTTATTGCGTCCACAGATAACCACCCTGCCGCCCTGTTTGGGGTAACCCGCTCCCTCCTTCAACAGAGGCCGCGGGAAGCCCCTTTGCAGGGTAGAGCAGAGGAATTTGGGGAGTATCTGCAGGACAAAATCGCTCAGATTCGAAGCGAGTTGGTCCCTACTAGTGGTCTAGAGGGGACGTCGGAGGTGGGTCTTGAGGCTCCACTCTGGGAGGAGTTTGACTCTGTTACTTCCGACGATATGGACAGGTTGCATAGGCGACTGCGAGCCACCACATGTTTACTGGACCCGTGTCCCTCCTGGCTTGTACTGGCATCCTGGGAGGTCACATGAGGCTGGCTCCAGGAGTTAGTCAACGCTTCTTTGAGTGAGGGGTTCTTGCCGGTCATCCTGAAAGAGGCGGTGGTGAGGCCTCTACTCAAGAAGCCTTCCCTGGACCCAGCTGTGTTAGCCAACTACCGTCCCGTCTCCAACCTTTGCTTTCTGGCGAAGGTTGTAGAGAGTGTGGTGGCACAACAGTTTCCACGCCACTTGGAGGAAACTGATTATCTGGACCCGCGCCAGTCCGGTTTCCGGCCCGGCCACAGCATGGAGACGGCATTGGTCGCGTTGGTGGATGATCTTTGGAGGGCCAGAGATGGGGGTTGCTCCTCCATCCTGGTCCTATTAGATCTCTCGGCGGCTTTTGATACCATTGACCATGGTATCCTATTGCATCGACTGGAGGGGCTGGGGGTGAGGGGCACCGTTCTGCGGTGGTTCTCCTCCTACCTCTCTGGCCGAGTGCAATTTGTGTTGGCAGGGGGGCAGAGGTCGACCTCGAGGCCGCTCACTTGTGGGGTGCCACAAGGGTCGGTCCTCTCGCCTCTCCTGTTCAACACATATATGAAGCCGCTGGGCAAGATCATTCGAGGGTTCGGGGTAGATTACCATCTGTACGCGGATGATACCCAGCTGTACATCTCTACCCCAAACCACCCCAACGATGCCATCAAAGTGATGTCCCAGTGTCTGGAAGCCGTATGGATCTGGATGGGAAGTAACAGACTCAAGCTCAACCCGTCCAAGACGGAGTGACTGTGGCTACCGGCACCCCGGTTCAACCAGCTGATTCCATCACTGGCCATTGGGGGCGAACATCTGGCCCCCGTGGATCGGGTACGCAATTTGGGCGTCCTCCTAGATGCCCGGCTGTCAATGGACGACCATGTGACAGCCGTGGCAAGGGGGGCGTTTCATCAGGTTTGCCTGGTGCACCAATTGTGTCCCCTATTGGACCGGAACGCCCTTCGCACAGTCACCCATGCACTTGTGACATCCCGGCTAGACTACTGTAATGCTCTCTACATGGGGCTCCCCTTGAGATGTACCCGAAGACTGCAGTTGGTTCAGAATGCGGCCGCGCGGGCAGTTTCGGGAGTCGCTAGATACTCCCACGTAACACCTCTCCTGCGCGGGCTGCACTGGCTACCTGTAGCTTTTCGGGTGCGTTTCAAGGTGCTGATTATCATCTTCAAAGCGCTCCATGGCACAGGACCTAGTTATTTGCGGGATCGTATCCTGCCCCACACATCCCTTCGGCCGATCCGCTCACACAGAGAGGGACTCCTCCGGGTGCCGTCCACTAGGCTGTGCCAGCGGGCGACGCCCAGGGGAAGGGCCTTCTCTGTGATGGGCCCGACTCTCTGGAATGACCTTCCCCCTGATATTAGAACAACCACGGATCTCCACTCCTTCCGCAAGAAGCTCAAAACCCACCTGTTTAATCTAGCCGGCCTGGCCTAATTCCAGCTCTCCCACCTCAGTCTGTATTTTTAAATTTTACGGGTTGGTCTTAAGGCTAAGTTTTTAATTTTTATAAACTTGTACAGGGGTTTAAAGTTTAATCCGATTTTAATTATATTTATTATTATTTGTATGGTTTTTAATTTGGTACCTGTACACCGCCCCGAGTCCCTTCGGGGAGAGGGAGCGGTCTAGAAATAAAGTAAAATAAAATAAATAAATAAATAAGTGTCTGAATTGTGATCACAAGGATACTGCAACAGTTTAAAAACAATCATAAGTCACTTTTTTCAGTGTCGCAACTTTAAACAATCACTAAACGAACAGTAATTGAGGATGACCTGTACTTTTACAGAGATATGGGAAATTTAATTTCAATTTTTTGATCCATCTCTAATAGCCTTTAGTCCTTATCTCACAAGCTGGTTCTGAGGATAATAGAAGGAACAGAATGACCAATGTATGTTGTTTTAAGCTCTTAGAAAACATGTGGGATTTGATTGTAATAAATAGGCACCAAAGCTTCCAGGAGAAACTCTACTACTCTGGGGAGATTTGCTCCTCTGGGAATCTTATATTTATGCATTTATTGAAGTGAGAGATTATGAGGGAAATGAAAAAAGATCTGCATGTCACCTAAGGTTTTTAGGTCACAGGCACCATGTTGATGTTCCTTTTCATTCCCCTTATTTCTTTGTAATTTTGGCTTACTTTTTGGACACCTAAGATCTTGCTTAGTTTACCTCAACAAGTGTTGACCTCAATGCCTTCCTGCTGCGACCAAGGAGCAAGGCAAACATCCATAACAATATTCAGTCTCCACACCGTCGCAGGCTTCTTTTTTTTGCCCATACTTACTGCTATTTTAAAACCATACAAGATCATGAACCTCCTTGTTTGTTTGTTTGTTTATGTATGATATCTTGCGCAATTTATCTTACTAGTTTAACATTGAGGGAGGGGAAAGCAAGCTGTAAACTAAGTAAACCAATAACTGCCTACACAGAATCACATAACAAAAGAAAGTATGAATGAAGAGCTAAATCTTCAGCGAAAATAACGTGGTGACATATAATAAAGCCATTGTGATGAAAATCCATCGCAACAACAACATCCATACAGTAAACATTGACAAATAAATTCACCCATTTTATTGGAAAGTATAAGCACAAAGATGTTCTTCAGCCACCACTATGAGATGTGCAGAGATTTTCAATTGGCAAAAGGCCAAAAGTTCCTGAAGGGATGGGACAATAATGGAAGAGCTTGGTTTTTGTTTTGTTTTGTTTTGCTTTGTATGGTGTAGTTGTATGGTCACAGATGAGGATTCTGCAGATTAACAAATGATTTCTATTTCAAGTGAATATGTTTTACAAACGTATCATTATGACTACGTTGCAATGCTATGTACAGCTGACCTTGAAAATGGAGATGTGATAAATGAAATGTCAAGGTGGAGTTTGAGCGAAGATTACTTAGTACTGGGAAAGAAAGAAAAAAGAATGAGAAAGATTTTCAAAATAACCCCACCTTAATTTTGTTTGGCATAAGGTAGTAGGAAAAAAAACCTCTCTTGACACTGCTACAATGCTCTACAACAACAAAGAACACCCAAAAGTGTCTGCTGACTCTGTTTCTTGACCTCACCTACTTTAATAAATAGGCAATTGTTGAGCAAACAAATTATGTGGGTTTTACAGATGATGCAACTATTTTTTTTGCCATGTTGAATGAAACTAAACTGTACTGTACTGTATAGTACTGGTTTAACCAGAGTAATTGTATATAAAATAAGTCAGAATTATCTGGGTATTCCAATAGATGTGAAGATAGGCACTTTTGACCATATGGAAAGTACAGCATAACAAACATGGGCTGTTGACTCAATCATTACAATGGCAGGATCTTAGTTTGTATGATTTTTTTTAAAAAATCCTTTCCAGAACCAGTGTTACAGGGCATTGAAACTTGCTAATATGAATGTGCTTCTGCATTTGAGAACAGTCATTGGATTTAAATATTTTGGGCAGTCTAATAAAGATACGGTCCTAGATAGGCCAGATTGGTCCAACTGGCTTTCCAATTGGATCAATTGCACATCGTGTTCAGTTATTGTTTGATCATCCAAAATGTTCATTTTTGTGTTTCATCATTGACAGTTTGCAGAACATGACGCCACTGGTAAGTTCTCTCCAGAAGGCTGTGTAGACTTTGTAGGAGGAGAGCTCTGCAAAAACCTCAGGAACCTGGTAGCATCTTTTCCAACTGATAAATTTTATTCAGAAGGATAAGCTTTTATGAGATGCAGCTCACTTCATCAAATGCATGGAGCAACCAGAATGATATAGGATTTAAATTGGGGTGGACCGGGGATACATTGAGGAGAGGATAGGTTGAATATAAAGACAACTATAATAATCTAAGGCAAGGCACAGTCTTTCATGTGGTTAATCCCAAAATGAAACATTTTGTATGTTAATTAACAATTGGTGCTAAAATCTCCTTTTCTTAGTGGATCTACACTAGTTGAGAAGAGAAGCCCATTCCCCAGCTCTGCCCTGTTTTCTGTTGTCAAACAATTTAACAGATTTCTCCTTCCCCTTCATTGTTTACATTACTGGTGAGACAGTGATGATGTTAAGTAGCTACATACAGTATTTGGAAGGCTATGGTCATATTTAGCTAAAATTGGCAGACTTAGGGGAGAATTAACATTTTCTGAAAAATGAAAATAGCAATAACAGTTAGACTTACATACTACTTTACTGCCCTCTCTAAGCGGTTTACAGAGACAGCATATTGCCCCCAATAATCTGGGTCCTCATTTTATTGACCTCGGAAGAATGGAAGGCTGAGTCATTCTCAAGCTTTGGCAGAATCAAACTGCTGGCAATCAGCAGCCTGCAATAGTTCATTCTAACCACTGTGGCACAATGGCTTATAAAATGAAAACAAAAAATTAAAAACTTTGCCCCTGATAATTTTAGCTTTACCTGTACTGAAAAACAGTATTTGATGGCCCTGAACTTTTGCAATTTTACTACTTCTTGCAATTAACTATGAAGATTTTGGGATATTCTGCAAATAATTGACTGGAGTTGCAATCTACATTCGTTTAGTTTGAAGATCTTCATTCTAGTTGATCATGTACGTACATAAACCTAAATTGCAGTTAAAAAGTAAGGTTAGATTGCATCAAAATGCGGTAGTCTCTAAGCATTCTGTAAACTTTTAAAAGCAACCATGAATTCTTGCTATAGCAATTGGGATTTGTTTGAATAGACCGTGTTCTCCACTCTGGATTGCTGAGTGTGTGCACATCTTTCTAAGAGTTAATCCTTCTTGTTTCACTGGAACTTGAGGTGCATTTTGAAGAGCTGTTTTGTTTTTCTTCTTCTTGAGGGCCGTGTTTACCTCCTTCTCCAAAACTCATTCAAATTCATAAAGCACAGCTTGTTTTCACCTCTTGAATAATTCCTGTAGCTCTTTGTCTACAGGATATACTCTTGAAGATTTTGTGACAGGTTTATAAAAATATGAAAAATTGCCCTGTTCGGGTCAAGTCGATTTTCTATTGCCTTTGGGCGCTTAAGAAGGTGGTTTATTCAGTTCTGGCTTAAAATGTTGGGTGAAGTCTGCAGTTTGTAAGCCATGGTATAATATGGATTTAACAGGACTAATTTCTGTATAAGCAATGATAAGCAGATGCAGACAGAGCTAATATACTTTCAAGCTATCTTCCCAAACTTTGTGCACTGCAGATATGTTGGCCTATAATTGCCAGCAGGGTCACAGATTATCACACTGGCAAGTCAGAAGTTTAGTGACTAAAAGGTTTTGTAAACTACAGTAGATTATTACAATGTCTCTCAATCAACCAGAGGGTTAGAGTGGAACTGGCATTTTTATCTACCTACTAGCTGATAACGTGGCATTGCTCGGGTATTTAATTTTAGGGCGGAAATGTTCGGACCAAACATAATTTCTAATGTTGGTTTTTCTTCCTTACCAGAGGGAGCCCCTTTGTGGATGAAGCCATTACCATGGCCACTCCACTGCGTTGTACTGTAGAAGCCATTTTACAGCAGTGCAATAGAAGCCATTTTAAGGCACAACAGGCTGTATCATAACAGAACACCCCCCCCCAAGGGGCGTTAGGGGTGTCTTAGTCCCACCATATTTGTTTCCAGGGAGTAAGTCATCTATGTACCAAGTTTGGTTGAAATTGCTCAAGGCGTTCCAGAATTATGTTGGAATACACAAACACACACACACAGACAGAGCCATTTATATATGTATATTTAGATAGACTGAGCCCTTCCCAAGGATCTGGGATAGGCAGAAGTTGTTGTTTAATAGGGTTAAAGGCATTGTCACAGGATGCAAGTTGTTCCAAGTATATTTTGCAATTGATTGATTATGATTTTGTCAGTGCCAATGGTGATTGATTGGTGTCCAGATGTTTTGAATTTGCACCCAAAATGTCTTTTACTATTGGTGTTATCTTTGTTTTATTTTGACAGTTGTTTTATTTCTATTTGCAGGTTTCTGTATTTTGTTATTTTTTCCAGTTTTTTTAAATATTATATACACAACAATGTGAAACCACAGCAGCCTGTTCTTTAGCTAGTGTTGGCTTTCATTCACATTGAGTTCTCCCCAAAAACCTAGGATGTCATAAAGTATTGGGGATACATGTGCGAATCCAAGCAGTGTGGTATGGCCTTTTGCAAATGACATGGACATTTTGTTAATGAGAAGATTAACCAGGTTCTAGGTCCAAGGTTTTTTGGTATGGTACCCAGTGTGCCAATAATCACTATAACCATCACAGCCAGTTTTTGCCATAATCTTTCAGCTTTGATTTTCAGAGCTTGATACTTTGTGATCTTCTGCAATTCTTTATCTTCTATTTTACTATTTTCTGGTATTGCCAGATCATTTACCCGCACTTTCTTTTTTTCAACCACAGCTAAATCTGGTGTGTTAGGCACCAAGACTTTATCAACTTGCATTCGGAAATACCACAGTGTAACTTATTCATTTTCAACTACTTTTTCAGCTATGTTTCCACCAATTTTTCCTTATAGACACATGATAACTTTTAGCTGAATCATTTTGGCAATTGTCATTGTTTATAATCAGTTTATGCAATCTCCTTACACAAGCTGAGAGTATGAGCTACTGTTTTCTCTCTCCTTGGCACAATATGCACTTTGAACCAGATGATTTTTCAATTTTGGCCTTGATTACATTAGTTCATATAACCTTTTGGGCAACCAAAATCAAGCTTTCAGTTTCTTTTTGCTTTTAATGTTTCACTGGTAAGTGATTGCCAAGTTTTGTTTATCCACTTTCCTCTCAATCTTTTGTAGAAATTGACTATCTGTTTTTTTCTTGCTTCTTTATTCTGTTCATGTTTTTATTGCATTATTTTGATATTCATGTTTTGTTTCTTGTACATTCAGTAAGCTCCTATTTTTAACATCCATCGGTGTTTATTCTTAACTTTTACATAATCAGCTAAGCATGTTTTTCTTCTTTGATAGTTTGTTTGACTTGAAGTACCCCTCTGTCTTCATTTCTGCAGGGTTGGTATAATCAGTCAATACCATTATAAGGATGTAGTGCATATTGAATAATTATCCATTTTCTTTTTTTTTCAGTCCAGATTTACATCCAGATTCAGTTTACATCCAGATTAATAATCCCAGCAATGCATCGTGTAACAGAAATAACTCAGATATTGATGGCTTTGGTGGCGTTTCCACCATTCAATTTTGCCTTTAGCAATTTTCTCACTTTTTGGATGCATTATTTATTAATCACATTTTAACCTGGCCATGCTTGATATTATCCAACTGTCAATGCCCAGATACATATATATAGAAGTCATATCTGCCAGGGTTCTAATCTCCCTTTCTGGAATACAGAATAATTATTAATTCATTGATTTGTAGATTTATATGGCAAGAGCCTTTTCTGTAAAAATGTAAAACTCATCAAAGCATTTTGTTACATAGATTCTGACAACACAGTTTTTATCAACAATCTGTTAAAAATGTTTCAGAATTATTCTCACTATAACTATGGCTATCCAGATCTGTTGTCTCTAGCCAAAATCAGATATTGTCAACCAAAAATTACTTTTGGCCAGTCACTGTTCAGTTATAGTGAATTAATCCTAATTCATAAAGTCTTCTATTAAGTAGTGCTGTTTTTTATTTTATAAATTTTTGAACATCCTGCTTGAGATGAGACATGGAACTTTTATCTATATATCTATGGAACTCCATATAGTGAGCATTGATCAGTATTAGAGGGCATCTCCCCTTGCATTGGCTTCAGTGTGAGATGTTTACATTTATGTCTCCTCTGGGGAGGTGTGAGCCATACCATCTCAATCCATTGAGAACATACAAATTCTTTGCACTAAGATATACATCCACAGAGGCTCTTTTTTCTCTTTTTGTTGTCTATATTTTTAGAGTCTTTTTGACATTCTGAATGGAATGTTTTATCCTTTTGTCAGCTGTTAAGAAGACACTTCATTTCAAAGGAGATTATTGTGCTTTGGCCCCAGATGACTACAGGCATGGCAACATCACCTTTCTCCAGTGAGCCAAATCTTATCCCAATTATCTGGAAAAATTATATGGTTCTGTTTTGTCCACTTTTTTTGGGGGGGGGACCTCTTTAGTTAGTTGTACCTATCTTGCAGGATTTTCTCCATTGTGGTATGCTGAAAAAGAACTAAAATATTCCTTGGTATGTATAAGTGATATTTCTCAGATTTTGATGTAGGATATTTTTGTGAACTAGTCATCTAAGAATTTTGAGGCGCATTATGCTCTTAGAAGCACATTACACATCATGTGCAAAAGTGGCAAATGAAGAAAACATTTTCATGTTTTCTTTAAACATGAAAAACAATCTAGGGAAATTAATTTTGAATGGCTGAATGGTAGAGATGTAGAGAGGCTTTCGACTGTTTCCCTCTAATAGATCGTTTTCCAATTCCAAATTGCTCCCATCATCTCTGCCTTGTGGGTATCTGGTACAGGGAGTGATCATTTGCAAAAATTGTTTGGAATCAGTTAAAGATTGTATAGATTGTTGGAGTCAATAGCAATTCCTTTCATAAAAACAAGCCCGTAATCAACCCCCAATAAAAAGAGAGACTGTGTCTGAGAAATAATCAGGAACTTGTGTTATCATCAAGTCAGTAAGAGACCTCCTTAAGGCCTTGCAGCTGGAGAGATCTTGATTGGAGCTCCAGTTGAGTTAAATGTGCTGACCTCTGGTGGAATTAGAACTCAGTGCAATCCCACTGAGTCCAGTGCTGCTTTAGTGACCAGCTGAGCTATCGGTAAATGTGTAACACAAAAGCAGGCGCCTCCGATCTGCAGGGAGGCAGGGGGAAATAAGGCCCCATATCTGTGGTTGTGTGCCCTTTGTCCTATTTTGACCTGCTCTTCACCGAATAGCAACTGGCATAATTCTTACAAACAGTAGGAAACAATGTGACCCACAGATTTCTTAAATGTATCACGTTAGGGACAAACTGTGTGTCATGTTTTTGCAGGGTGTGTTTTTAATATTTAATGTTGATTTTAAAAATGCAAATTACCTCAGTTTACAAGGCTGAAAATTCATGAGGAGACTGGTTTCTCACTTGGCTTCTGATAATCTGGTGGTTTGAAATGTCATCTAAATTCTTTTTTTAATGTAGGCTTCCAGCCAGCATCCTTCCCACACATACCCCCATAGGTGTCATGCTTCAGAGAAAGTTACAGCCCCACACGCTCACTTCCGGTTGCTTTTGTTATGCTTATAAATTGATTGCAGAGGCTCATAAGAGGAGGAAACCTCTCCAGTACATTAGTAGTACTGAAATGATCAAGCCATGACAGAAAAGGAAACCTTTAAACTACACAGAAATGCAAAAAAGAAACACATCAAAGCAATTGGCATTTTTGCATTTGCATCCAGACATTGCACACATTTACATAGAGCTTATGGTGCGTTTATTTTTGCACAATCGCACTGGGTTTTTCAGGATCAAGATGAACCCAAATTTCATCTAATTTAAAATACATTCGATAACAAGGAATCAAAAAATGAAAGCCAAAAGCCTCAATTGTACGTGAAACTAGGACGAAGGTAGCCTGGATATTTTACATTCAGCAAACAAGGAGAACAAGAACATATAACATTTCTTTCTTATAGCATATAATACAATACAATAATACAATACAATAGTAGAGTTGGAAGGGACCTTGGAGGTCTTCTAGTCCAACCGCCTGCCTAGGCAAGAAACCCTATACCGTTTCAGACAGATGGCTATCCAACATCTTCTTAAAGACTTCCAGTGTTGGGGCATTCACAACTTCTGGAGGCAAGCTGTTCCACTGATTAATTGTTCTAACTGTCAGGAAATTTCTCCTCAGTTCTAAATTGCTTCTCTCCTTGATTAGTATCCACCCATTGCTTCTTGTTCTGTCCTCAGGTGCCTTGGAGAATAGCTTGACTCCCTCTTCTTTGTGGCAACCCCTGAGATATTGGAACACTGCTATCATGTCTCCCCTAGTCCTTCTTTCTCTTAAGCTAGACATACCTAGTTCCTGCAACCGTTCTTCATATGTTTTAGTCTCCAGTCCCCTAATCATCTTTGTTGCTCTTCTCTGCACTCTTTCTAGAGTCTCCACATCTTTTTTACATCGTGGCGACCAGAACTGAATGCAGTATTCCAAGTGTGGCCTTACCAAGGCATATAATAATATAATATAATAATATAATAATATAATAATATAATAATATAATAATATTATATTATATTATATTATATTATATTATATTATATTATATTATATTATATTATATTATATTATATTATATTATATTATATTATATTATATTATATTATATTATATTATATTATATTATATTATATTATATTATATTATATTATATTATATTATATTATTATATTATATTATATTATATTATATTATAATATAATAATATAATAATATAATATAATAATAAAGGGGGAAAACCACCTCATCCAGGACTTAAAGAGTTCAGAAAACATAGTTGAGCATTTGAAAGATTGGCAGGAGGTGACCACGAGAGCAAAGAGTTCTTCAATTGTCTTAATGGCTGGGAAATACTGTACTTGGAAAACTGTGCAACATGGGGCAGGGTGGACAAGCTTGAAAGTAGGCTCTTCCTTCAGTGACACGCTTGGATCCAGGAAAACCTGCATCTACATACATGTTTCTTCAAGGGGAGGGCATATCCATTGTGACACTTTCTGAATTTCTAGTAATCTTCCAAAGAGTCTGGTAAATTGAATGCATGGCTTTTGTTTCTCTCCCCAAAACTCTCATTTGTGAGGCCATTTATGTAGTTAGTCCTGGCAGATACCAGACTGTAGCATTACAATCAGTGGTGAAATTCTTTTTTTTTTTTTACTATCGGTTCTGTGGGAGTGGCTTGTTGGGCGTGTCAGGGGAAGGATACTGCAAAATCTCCATTCCCACCCCACTCTGGTGCCAGCCAGAGGTGATATTTACCGGTTCTCTGGACTACTCAAAATTTCCGCTACCAGTTCTCCAGAACCTGTCAGAACCTGCTGAATTTCACCCCTGATTACAATTTCATGCTATAATCTGAGGATGTTGGGTTCAGCTTTGGAGAATTTGGTTTGTTGGCTCAAGCCAAGACACCCAAGATGGAGGATTGCCATCGATTGAAAAACAAGCAGCCAGTCTCTTAAAAGAGGCTTGCTTTCACTTATCTCTTGCATTTTATAAAGCCCAGGTCAAATGTTCAGAAGAAGAAATGAAGTGAAAAGGGGGGAGGGGAGAGCTGTCTTTAGATAGCCAAACAAGAGCTCTGGATCGCTTTCCAATCATATTCTCTGAAATGATCACATTATAAAACCTGGATTCAAAAAACTAATATATACGTAGCTAATTAGCAAAGCTGACTGTATTGATTTAAATTGAAATTCTCTCTGTGATGTCTTCCCTTGGGTTCAATCAACTTTTATTGACTTGCTAATTGCTATATGTGAATATACGTATATGTTTCATAATCAGGGGAGGGAAGGGCCTTTTAAGCTACAGTTCAGCATTATGATTTCGGAATGAACAGAGAAGATTGTCAGTAAATATTTTTGAAGAATATCTGTGGTTGATATGTGGGATTTTGAAGTAATTGACTTGCTGCTAGCAGTTGCTGGATTGTTTTGTTTTGTTTCTGTCTTGTATCCTAGCAGTTGGGTAGTAGAATATCTTCATACAATAGTTAGTGGAAAATGCAGATGAGCTTAAAGTCAAAGCCCATCTGTATATCCTATTAACTGGTTATGAAGAGGCTCCTTTTGCCGTTTCTACAGAACATGTCCTCATTATGCAGCCTTTTCTTCATACCTAGCCCATGGAGGCAACTTAAATTCATCCCTATGTGTTTCAGTTTTAAGGTTGCATTTTCCTTCTTCTCTGAATGCAAATCTTAGCATAGGAGCAATTTATTGGAACACAAGAATGGTGGCTCAGTGATCAGAATGCAGTATTACAGGCTGATTCTGCTGTCACACCCAGGAGTTTGATCCTGACCAGTTCAAGGTTGACTCAGCCTTCCATCTTTCCGAGGTTAGTAAAATGAGAACCAAGATTGTTGGGAGTAATATGCTGATGTTGCAAACCACCCAGAAAATAAAACACAATGAGGTGATACATAAATCTAAGTGCTATTACTATTGCTATTATGATGCCCGTTCAAGATCCTGGTGATAGACTGGCATTGGCTGAACTCCTCATAGTTGGTTGAGCTGTTAAAGGAGACAGTTCCATTTTGACTATTCTAACACAATTGTGCATATTCCATGGGATATTTCTAGGTGCTGCCAACTGTGTCTACTCCAATATTGCTATCCCATAGCAGCACTTATTTATGTGGGACATTTGGGAATTGGATTGAAATTAACAGAGTTCTGTCAGATCCCCTTTCCAACTCAAGTGACAACAATGAACTTCTCTACCAATTTTCTAGAAAATGGGTAAACTGTGTCCAAACTTCTGACACAGTTTGATAGGCTGCAAGTGTAATGTTATGTAGGAATGATCTTGGAAGACAAAGGGAAGAACCATAGCAGGGGCATGGCGGGATGAAGACAGCTTAACCCACAAAGGAAATGGGGCATAGCAAGCATATCAGACGGGGCCCTCCCTATTTCTTTGGAGTATAAAGGCAATGGAGTAGAAATGTATCTTCAGGCTTGCAAGATTTTATTAATGTAACCTTACAATAAAATAGAATTAGTACCTCTTGGTCTGCTTCCTGTCTGGACTATCTTGCAAGGCTGACAAGAGGCTAATCAAGAGATTAGAGAGGGAGGGAGGGAGGAAGGAAGGGATTTCTGATGCTGCTTGCTTGAGTTTCACACAAGGAAATTCATTGGGGAAGTTGGTAGGAAGTTAAAAGTCACTCCTACCCCCCTACCCCGCTTTTTTTTGCCCACCCATGTTAATTCTGTCTCTCTGTTTAGGTAAGGACGTATTTTTGAAACAATGGGGCACAGGTTATCTAGTAAAAGATAATCACCAGATCTTACCATCAGTTTGGCCAAAATGTCTGACACCCCCTTGACTACTCAGCAGGGGAGTTCCTAGTTCTTCTAGCCAGAATGTCTCTCTTCAGAGACCAGCTCTAGGAAAGCTGAAGTTTAGCAAGGAGTATCATTGGTCAGTTGAGTAATCAGTATTAGTTCCACATCAGAGAAGTGGCTGAACGTAGTGAATGCCCGAACAGTAATAAAAAGTATGAATTAGCTCAGATGTGTGTCTTTCTAAGACAGCTGATGCTTTGATAACAGCAGGAGCTGGCTAGAAGTATTCTTAGGTATGAAGTTTTAATTTATTGTAAGCCCTTTCAAGCTTATAGAAAACGGAAAAGGATAATATAAAACAAAACGCTTATTCTTCAAGTGATTCAAATTACTGGAAGAATTCAGTTAACAACTTACAACTCCTCCTAAAGTAACGATGACAACAGAGAAGTCATTGATCTCAGACAACAGGAAATACAACTTATGCAATACTCTGGTACTGAGTAGGAAAAACAGTGGCATTCTTGTGGGTGATGCCAACTTTTATCAAACATTTCCGAAAAGATGGCAACAATGTCTCTTGCAAAGCAGGCCACTTTTCTCTCAGGGGAAATTTCACTTGATAAACCAGACAAATGACATCCAAAGTTAAGCCAGATCAACAAATCAAACCCAGAACTACCTGAAAGGCATTGTTGCATACCCTGGGTTAGCAATTTTTCTGTCATTTCTGCCCCAGATTCGGAAAACGCCCTTGGCTGACTCTTGCTTTAGTGAAAACAAGCAGAGAACATGCCAAGGAGCAGATTTGGAACTGATCAAGCTCAACATCATTCTCAACCAGCTGTTTGTGGTCACCCCCTGCTCTATCATTTATTTTAAAAAAAGAACTTGCAAAGCTGCAATTCTGCCTTTGCTTAGACAGCAGGTTTTAGATTGTTAGCAACAAGAGCCCTGGAGATGGGCTAGCTTCATTGACTACAAATGCAAATGAATGTACCCTTCTCTGTACATGGCTGATTAATGAATGCATGTTGTTGTTGATTTGTTTCTTACTACCAAGCGGTAGAGAATGTTGTTTGTCACAGAGAAAGGTAAGAGCTGCTCAGAAAAAAGAAGAAGAAAAATAGAGCAGATGATTTGCAAGTAGAAATAAAGTTTTCTCAAAAGAGCCAATCTATTCATTTTTAATGTTCATTTCAATGCTCCCTCCAAAAGGGGAGATGGAGGAAAAGCTATATACAAAGAGATGACAAACTCAGTATGATGGATGACACACTTTTGCAAATTCATTATGTATAGGTTGGGATTGTAAGAATCCAATAAATGTCACTAAAGAGGTTTCTGAATTTGGTTACAGACAGCTAAAAAGCATAATCTACTGAGGCGTAAATCACTTGGGCCAACATTGAATGAAAACTCTTGAGTAGGTTGACTAGTGAATCAAGTCATTCGTGGGCCATTGACAGTGTTCAGAAGTTCTTCTATTTGAAATTTTTTATTAGGTTATAGAGTATTATAAAATACAAAATACAAAAGTAGATAGAAGAACAATGGGGGGGGATTAAAGTGAGGAAAAATGCGGGGGGGGGGAGAAGCATTGATTTCCGACTCTGTTACAATAAAATAAGGCATTAACTTCAAATCACCATCTTTTGATTTTCCATAATAGTATGAACAAATCATTTCTATAAAGATCTTTCAGTCTAATCTGTAAAACATTCTTTTACATTCTTTTCCACATCAAGCACAAAGTTCAGAAGTGGTTTCCATGTAGAAACAAAGTATTTACCGTATTTTTCAGATTATAAGATGCACCTTTTTCCCTCAAAAAAAGAGGGTGAAAATCTGGGTGCATCTTATATACTTAATACAGCATTTTTGGCCTCCCGAAACCCTACCCGCTTCACCAAAATGGCAGTGCATAGCCTTTAGGAGGTTTCCAGAGTGCTCCTGGGGGCTGGGGAGGGCAGAAATGAGCAAAAAACAGGCCTTTTTTTGCTCATCCCCCCTGCCCCACAGCCCCAGGAGCACTCTATAAGCCTACAGGCTGTGGATGCCCTTTTTTGATGAAAAATGAGCCATTTTTTGGAGGTCTGCAGAGTGCAAAAACTTATTTTTTTAATTTGCCTCTTCAAAATCTTGATGCGTCTTATACTCCAGTGCGTCTTATACACCAAAAATACGGTATATTCTTTTCTTTAATCAAAGTACTCAGTTTTGCCATTTCCACCAACTCCATCAACTTCTGCAACCAGTTTTTCTAGATAAGGAATACAATTACAATGCAGATCTACTGGATTTATAATTTGGGGCACTGTTCCACACACTGAAAATAGTTTTAAAAATGACAGTTATACAAAAGGTTTAGATGGAAGCTGTAATTTTTACAGATTAATTATTGGGTGGTGATAATGAGTTTTTCAACATTTCCTATGTTGGATAAATATCATCTGTCAGTTGCCACCAATTTGCAGTGTTTACAACATCTGCCGATATCTTGATTTAGGTCAACATTTTCAGCTTCAGAGATACTTACAATTATTAGAAATAATTACAATTGCTTTTGAAAACAAAGAAGCCCACAATCTTTTTTATATATATAATTTTTTTATTCTTTATTTCCAAAACAGACACAACACAAAGAATCCTCCTTCTTTACATACTGTAGAAAGTGTATCAGTTGGTTACAAAAGACTTTCGTGCATCTCTTCCACAATCATCAACCATAATTCATATTAACTCAAGTATTTTAACTCAGCTATATTTATACATATTATCATCATCATACCTCCATTTTCATTTCACTATAATTGTTTAAACGTCCTTCGTCATAAAATATATCAAGATTTAAAACATAACCACATACTGGCATTTCATTTGCTATTTCTAATATGCTCCAATAACACTGAATCCTTATGGCCTATTCTGGCTAAACATCCATAATATTTAGTAACAAAAATTTCTAATCCTCCTTTCCAAATCATTGTTTACAATTTACATCTACTTTCCTTATGTTGTACCCATGCATTTATATACATTGTTATCATTATCCCTCCTTTATTTAACTGTGTCCTTTATTATAACATTTTTCCCCCTAGTAAACAAAACTTAACTAAATTTAACCGTTCTTTTTTATTAACCTTTATATATAACCCAAAAAAATTCTAATCTTCCTTTCATGGGTACCATTCAATATTCATATCCAATTATTACTTATAGCAATACACATGTATACATTATTATCATTATCAATTATTTATTTAACTATATCTATTGTCACTAAATTTCACTAAGTTTAACTAGTTTTAGATTATACCCTTTCATCTATCAACCTGTATCTTTCCAGTAGCAAAACAATCTCATGTCTTTTGCCATTTGTGGTATCAGTCCTCTAATCATCTCCTTAATCAAATTTGTATGGGCTCCGCTTTGCAACTCATTGCTTATTAAGTCTCTCATATAATTTCGATGCCCTTCTTCTGTTTCCTTAATCAGCTTATCATTAATTGTCATTGGGTTTTTCAACGATGTTGCTAACAAAATTTCTCTCTTTAAATCCATAAATTATTTTATTTTTTCTTCTTCTGTATCTTGCCATCTGGGGTAGAGTTCCCTTCATTTAATTCCGCTTTCCGTATTCCACTCTTTCCATTTCCAGACACAAACCAATCACCATAGATATCAGCGGATTTAATTTCTTTGTAGTCATTTTTCTCTTCGGTTTTTAGGACTCTAACCTCCACTTTTTCCACTTGATAAACATCTCCAACTTCTTAATCATATTTTACTGTTAAATGCTTTAGATTTTCCAACTTCTTCTCCATCTTCTCAAATGTGTTTGATAATTTCTGAATTTCTAACAATATCTTTTGCAAACTTAAAGTTTCTTTCTGCTGTTGAGATTGTGCCGTTATCTCAAGCTGAAAACACTGCTGCTCTGTTTTGGAAGGGTTTTACAAGATTAAGCATAAATTCACAATAAGGTCTTATTTTCACTTTTCTCTGTTTAAAGGAACATCTGTATGCTTTTCTTCTTATCACTCTCTATAGACAAAACAGTGAGACCTTGAAGTGCCAAGCCAGAATAATCAGTGAGGAAAGTAAAAGTATTGGAAAGTTTGTGTTTCCAATACACAAACTTCCAGCCTCTTAGCAGTGTCGTCTTTCCCTCTGTTGTTACAATTTTCTTTGTTGCTTTTTGTATTTTTTTTATTCCAAGTTTTAAAAAAAATCAAATTCTTGAATGAAATAGAGAAGAAAAAGGGAAAAACACACACAGTAGTGAAGAAGGAGAATTTTAGTCCATAGGTTGCAAAAAATAATAATGAAAAAAGAAGAAGAAGAAAACTTAATCCCTTTGGTTTAAAGGCTTGCATAAATTCCATCCATGAAAATAACATTTAAAAAGTAAGATAACCCACTGTCCAAATCCATTCAAAGCTTAATTTTGCCGCTTATTTCTTCTGTTCTCAAATTTAAATTAACTTTAAGTTTTTTATAGGCAGTCTCTTTTAAAATGGTAAAAATTCCTCACCAGCTGGAAACATTTTCTTTTTCTGTATTCTTCCGTTTTGGAGCTGCCCGGTTTCATCAGCCTGATGGCTGGACTTTTTGTCGCCGGCTTGAAGAACTTCTCTTGGATCGATCAGGGACTTTGCGATGTCCCTGAGATCAGCAAGACGTATTCTTTCTGTTCACCGTCTCTGCAGGATGGTTTAGGTCCGATTGGACCACCCAGCGGCAAAAGTATCGGCTGCAGTCTCGGAGCATCGAGACCACACATCCGTATCATCGTGACATTGGCTCCTCCTCCAGCCCACAATTAATTTTGTTATTGATCATTCCATTTGATATGTGAATTTTAAACTTTGAATGGAATAAGAAATTGGAGATCGCCATTTTGTTTTTAAAAAAGGGAAACAGTCAATGTCTTTCAAAACATTCAATTTAGACTTATTGGCCAATTGAATTTGTAGGGAAAGCAACAAGTAAATCATCATATTCTTACAGCAGCAATGAAAGCAGCACTTCATTAAAATTACTTTTTGCAATGCGTAAAATTGTTATATTCAAAGAACTCATTACATATATTAATCTGACTTTGAGACAGGATGCAATATACCTGACATCCATTAAAAAAAACTATGCACCTGTACATGGAAATTGATGGTGAATAGAAGTAGATTCTCATGCCATTCTTATTTCTAAAAGATTTATCCTTCCATGCTGGAAAAATAAATTTACGACCCTGGTTACTCAGTGGATTAAAGACCTGATGTTACTTAGACATACGAGCAAATTGCTTACAGACATAATTTTTGTATTGAAGTTTATGATGAAATATGGTAATTCTTTATTGAAGCAAACTCTTAACTGAAACTTTAGATTCATATATACAGAACTTGTGGGATGTGGTGTCTCAGTGGCTAAGACGCTGAGCTTGTCGATCAGAAAGGTCGGCAGTTCGGTGGTTCGAATCCCTAGCGCCGCGTAATGGAGTGAGCTTCCATTACTTGTCCCAGCTTCTGCCAACCTAGCAGTTTGAAAACATGTAAAAATGCAAGTAGAAAAATAGGAACCACCTTTGGTGGGAAGATAACAGCGTTCCATGCACCTTCGGCATTTAGTCATGCTGACGTCTTTGGACAATGCTGGCCCTTCGGCTTTGAAACAGAAATGAGCACCGCCCCCTAGAGTCAGGAACGACTAGCACATATATGCGAGGGGAACCTTTACCTTTATACAATATATGAATGAGAAGTCTGCACGTGTGTGTGTGTGTGTGTGTGTGTTTTATGCTTTGCTGTTTCGTCTATTGTTTTTTTCGTTCTCCTTCCATTTTATTGACTAAAGACTAAAATGAAATGAAATGAAGTTAAACAGTTTGAAGGATGGAAGTGAAGGAATGGGAGCAGAGCAGGTATAAAGGGAGATACAGAAAACAAACTGATACCAGGAGCAAAGCTAGAAGTCAAACAGGCAAATTTGCTATGACTGCCTTTCTGAGAACAATAAGGAACTGAGAACAATAAACACACCCACTGGGAACCAGTCTGCTGTAGCAGTTCAGGTTTTGGATCATAATCTAGCCCATCATTTGGACCAACGACTCTGCCCAAATCTACCTCATGGAACCATTGTTGGGAAAAAGGAAACACTGCTTTGAGCTGCTGTTACTTGTTACCTGTGATTTAGGTAATGAATGAATAAATATAGCCATAGCACTTATATACTGCTTCACAGTGCTTTCCAGGACTCTCTAAGCAGTTTACAGAGTCAACCTATTGCCCTCAACAATCTGGATCCTCATTTTACCCACCTCGGAAGGATAGAAGGCTGGGTCAACCTTGAGCCTGGTGAGATTCGAACTGCCAAATTGCAGGCATCCAGCAGGCAGCAGAAGTTGCCTGCAGTACTATATTCTAATCACTGTGCCAATGATATGCAAGTTATCCTTGACTTACAAATACATTTGGGACCACAATTTTGGTTAAGTAATTTTGTGACCATTTTTACTATGGTCATTAAAAAAATCATCATGGTTAATAAATGAATACATGAATTACGTTGTCATTGAGCAATCCTGCTTCCTCAATTTACTCTGCTTGTCCAAAGCTGATAAGGAAGGTGGCAAATGGTGATCGTGTGACTGCAAGGCACGCTGCAATCATAAATGTCAGCCAGTTGCCAAACACCTGAATTGTGATTATGTGATGGCAGGGGTGGTATAATGGTTGTTACTTGAAGATTGGGTCATAAATCAAACCATTGTTAAACAAATGGTCGTTAAAGTCAAGGATTACTTGTACAGGATTCCTTCTGCCTTGTATATCACACAGCCCCCCCCCCAATTGAGCCTCACTGTATTTGTTTACTGTCTTATTATGTAATTCACCCTTGGAGAGTTTGTATTTAATTGAAGGGTGGCATCTAACTGCTGTAATTATACTCTTACACACTTGTAGGAGGAGATGAGAACCAATACATAATGAAACAAGGAAACTGGGAAGAAAAACACCTCAGTGGAGATGACAGCAATTCTCACAGTACTGTCTTATGTCTAAGTATATTTATCCACGTTGTATGGCTATAGTATTATTTTTCCGATCTTCTTTACTGCACCCTTATTGGTATTATTATTATTATTATTATTATTATTATTATTATTATTATTATTATTATTATTATTATTATTATTATTATTATTATATTGTTTTACATGTACATTGGTCAAAAAAGCTCTCCTCTCCTCTCCTCTATAAAAAGTGTTATCAAACTATCTCTTCCCTTTTCCAGGTTGTAAACTTCACATTTCAATTTGAGACAACGCAAGTTCAGTGCAAACTCAACACTGGTACGTTTCATTCTATAGCCACAGCCAGTGTTGAACTCTTACTGCAATTGTTAAGTGATTATTTTGGAATAACTGTGTCAACAAAATCATGGTCTACTCTACAAACTCTTCTCGATTTTCAGGCAGGGCTGTACTTCTCAAGAAGTTCCAAAATCTTACCTTTGGACATGTATTTCATTTTCCAAGGAATATTCCAGGCTCTGGCTATGACAGTTAAGCCTGACAACCAAGAGAATTTTATTTTTAATTTAAAAAGCCAAACCAAAATACAAAAATAACTGCTCTTCAGAATGTCAAAGTGTTCTATTTCTGTAGGATCCAGCAATTTTCTACACATTAATCTTCCAAATCAGAGGCATTTGGTAGTATTCTGAATGAAATAGATCGTGTGAAGGCTGGATTGCTAAATGTTAATCTTACATTCACACATCTGGCTAGCAGAAGACCAGCAAAGCTTGTCTGTTTCTTTTCACTCCACAAAATGTAAGCATTCCACTTCTTTTAACTGGTCAATACAAAAGCATTAGATACCAGAAAAAAATGTTTAACTAGTTATTCACATAACAGAATGCATTCAACAAACAAGCACTGTAAGTTGATTATAGTGTCTTGTAAGAACAAGATGGTTCATTCAAATGGTTCATTCCTAAATGATGTTTTCCAAAATGGTGTAAAGCAGAGGGTGGAAAAGAGGTAGTTGTCTCAACATTTCCTCCACATCTTCTTGTAGCTGCACTGCATGTTGCTGAGCAATTATGATTCCCCCATCACCTGTATTATCCATAAAATAACATCTACCAAGACAGGATAGAATTGTGTTGGAGGCACTGTGGATCATTAGAATAATAGGAAACCCATGGAACCAGCCATCTTTCATGATGTATTATTATACGGCAGCAATAATTGACTTTTGTCTGGTGAGAATTCTCAGCCATAACAGTTGCCTCTTCCACAACTGTAATACTTTCCAATCTTAGGGCAAATTGTTTATTACTGTGAATTGATAACTTCTCCTTGGCAACTTACTTTTTAAAGCCAGATATATTCCACCATTTTTTTTAGTCCATTCCCACCTCTGTTCCATATGGCTCTTAGGCTTCCCACTATTTCTGGCTACAGGCCTATGCTAAAAAGAACCCCGGGGACCTCCATGGGCCATTGCTTCTAAAGCCTTGTTTTTTAGAAGATAACTTTGAAGCTAGAATGGATGTGCTGGTTGAGTGGAACCAGGAACATCTGGGCATCCTCATGTGTTTTGTGAGGAGCAGAATAGTATTTGTGCTTTTGCTCTTCAGCAGAAGGTCCCCACAAACTTTTTCTTTCCAGACATTAAGCAGAAAGGCCTCTTAAATGACTTTTTCAAACACTGTAGGCATCTGACATTAATAGATAGAGAAGTGGAGGGAAAGCTGCCTTTCCAAGGGATAATTTTTGCCAAAAGGGGGGGGGGGAAGCATGTGGAGTCTGGGTTCCTCCAATTGTTTCCTTTCTTGCCTCATGAAATAAGAAGCCTCCAACTCACTGGGCCTCAGCCAAATCCTAAATGATTTGGAACATTACGGGTCTGCACAAATTTGCTTGGAGAAGGCAATTTCTGTCTATTTTTTTGTTTTTACTGACTATAGGAATTTTTTCTTGGTAGAAAAGATCTGGGTTTTTGCAAACTTTTCCTCAAGATGACTTCTGTCTCTGAGGCATTATTCAGAGTCAGATCTTCTCCTTTCAACTTGCCTGACACTAGATTGACAAAAATGCAATGAATATATTAAACTATACTCCAGGATACAAACACAGGGAGTAGAAACCTCTGTCTTAGAAGATATTATTGGCTCTATCATGGCAGTCTTCTTTTTTGAGGCAGGTGTCCAGCTACATTTGCTGACCTTCAATGAGGAAACAGCAGGGAAGAGGCAATATATGCAAAGATACTACAGAAAACCATCCCAGTCTTTCTAGAAAACTATACACTACAATTCCAATTTTGTTCCCTTTCATCTATCCATGCTGAACCTGATATTTAACTTTTAAAAAACAATTTATATATTTAACACATGTATATGGCTGCCCCATGTCATATACGTGATCGGGTGACTGACGAACTGTTGAAACAAATTTTTGTCTAGCTCAGATGCAACTTCCTAAAGATAAGATTACTAATGACAGAATGCTAAAAATGTTGCTTCAGATTTTGTGAATTAGAACAAAAATCTCTGAACTGCAGATCTGTCAAGGATAACAGATTGGGACTTGGCCCTCTGATGCATTCGCTTTAACTCCTTGCTCCCTGCCCAACAACAAAACCAACCTTTCCAAAAAGTGGAATTGGCCAGGAAAGAATTATTACTTTAAAAAAATCACTGGGCCTTTGCATCTCCTAACCATAGCGCAAACATCTTTTGGCAACATGGTTCTCTGGTATCCTAATGATCTAATGTTTATCTCATCCCCGACTAGTGGGAGGCTTAAATTGTGGTATACCAGTGTTAAAGTTATATTTTCTTTCTTTTTCCAATGGTGTCCCCAAGCCGCTTCAAACTATTTAAATGCTATTAGTTTTCGTTTCACATTATCTTGGAGAAAAGCCAATGCCTGTGGTGATTTAAAATGGATAAATGGAGACAATGGAAGCAAGTACAGATCTGTAATAGGGACAGCACATACCATGCTTCTATAGTTTTATGACAATCCATCTCAGCAGTGATGCAAGGTTATATGATGATTTATAGAGACAGATCCATGTTTGTTCTATTTGAAGTGAGAAACTGCCTAGATCAGCATTCCCTAAATTGGCTTGAACGAAGCCAAAAGGTCTGTTGAAGTACAATTCCCAGCATCCCTTTATTATCAAACATGATAGGGTTTGATGATGCTATTACCAAACATGATAGGGGTGATGGTGACTGCAATTTTGAAAGTAATACAAAGCTTCATTGCTGAATAAAATAAATTAGAGAAGTCTATACTGAATTTTCTGTTTGATCTGCTAGTTATCCCTACAAAAAATCCACACCCCCATGAATCAACCAATGCCCTGCACTCAGTGACAACTCTTTTGAGCAATGGATAAGGAAGGTTTTTTATCAGATCTTCTTGAGTGTCTCCACATTCAGATGAAAGAAACAAATGCAAATGAAAGAAACAAAAGCTGACAATTAGATCCAGACAGCGGCTTTCAGTCTGTTGTTAAGATCCGGACCTTGAACAGCAACAGAAGGCTTCTTGCCAGAAATATTTGTTTGGATGTAGTCATATAAAGTATTATTTTGCAGAATAAATATATCAAAGCCAATGGTGAGCACTACTTGAATTATAATAAGGAAGGGAGGAAGGTAAATTTGCATCTACAAATTACAGGGTTTTAACAAGCCTTAGAAAATGTTCACCGTGTTGGTTCTCTGAGGGTAATGCATAAAAGCTGGGTTACCTTGGGTACCTCTATTGATTATGTAATGTTTGGCAGAAGAGGTTTCTGAAGTGCTCTTCATTGTTACAGAATAGAATTGAAAGCCTCTCAGTTTTTCTCTGCTATGTCTTATACCAAACAAAATCAAGGCAAGATTATTTTGAGTTTCTTTCAAATGCTGTCCTCTTTCTCTAGATGGAGTGGTCTTTTCTGAAAGCGCCCACTCCCTTTACTATTTGCTCATTCCTTTCCCATTCCTATTGCCAGATCCCTATTTCATCACATCTAAATGACAGGTTCTTTTGACATAGGGTTATCAATTTTATTCAAATTCTGCCTCCCTTTGCTTAGGCAATGAGTTTATTTTTTATTCCACCTTTATTATTTTTATAAATAACTCAAAGCAGCAACTATGCCTAATACTCCTTCCTCTTCCTATTTTCCCCACAACAGCCACCTTGTGAAGGGGGTTGAGAGAGTGGGATTGAGAGTGGGATTGGCTCATGACTGAGCAGATACATTGAAATTTTGAATATAACCATACTGTGAAGATTGGGATTTTAATTGTTCAGAGACTACAAGTTATTTCAGATTAGATATGATGGCAGCTGTAACTACTGGGAATAGTAATTCTTGGAATATAATAAATGAATGCTGTGTCTTCTGTCCAGCCAGATATACAAATGAGCTTGATGACCTTTTCTTATGAACGGGATAAAAATTGTTTACCTGCTAACATCTTGTTTAACACTGGAAGTCTTTAAGAAGATGTTGGATAGCTATTTGTCTGAAACGGTATAGGGTTTCCTGCCTAGGCAGGGGGTTGGACTAGAAGACCTCCAAGGTCCCTTCCAACTCTACTATTGTATTGTATTGTATTGTATTGTATTGTCTTCTGCATGTTTACTAAAAGTTTTGCGTCAGTTATTCTATAACAACCAATGACTGCAATGATAGGTAGCCTTAAACAGAGAGAGTGCTTTACTGTTGTGTTACAGAAATCCCATCTGTTGCTTTAAATATTGATTTAAAGACACAGTGAGTTGCACCAGATGTGTCTTCCAATCTACAAGTAACTGAACGGCACTTCTACTTCCAGTCAGCTGATGGTGCGGTTCAGTCTTTTAATTGTACTGGATCCCAGCTTCCTTCTGTCGTGATGGCAAGGATGCTGCCAACTGGTTGGCAGGAATCACCTTGGGGGGTAGGGGAGAATTCAGTTTGTTTCCCCTAAGGATCAAAATCATATCTGGCAATGCCCAGTACTTCAGCAAATGTGTTCCAACACTCTTTAGTTAAAACATGTAATAGAAAGTTGGGAAATTACAGAATGCATACTTTCCATCTAAATTGGATTATTTTCTCCATGCCAAAGAAGACTAATGTTTTGCTCATTGCAGAAAGTCTGCTTCATTGCCAGAAAGAATGAATAATCACAAACAGAAGAGGTCCCTGGAGTATCTTTAACATACTTTTTTCCAGTGTGCATCCAATCTCTGTATAATAGGGAGACCTACCAAGGCAGAGAAAATGACTACAAAGGGAGCTTAAGCCTTTCAGAGATTAAGCACTAGAGAGATGGAGAAATGTAAACAAAAATGGAGGAATTACCTCTAAAAGCAACACAGTGCTTCTTGCCTTGAAAGAAATGCCAAGCGCAGATTATACTTCAAGAATACACTGACATGCCTTCTGTTTTTCCATTTTTTAGATGCTTTCTTACATACTGCATATTATGCAGACTCCAATTACACTGATTAGGAAAGGAGAGCTTTCGAAGGCTATATGACAGCTTCTGTAAGTTTCATTAAAGTATACAGTGACTTTAATCATTTTAAAAGATGAAATTGGCAGTTTGTGCACAGTGCAGTAAAGGAACAAACTGTGATAGATGCTATTCTTCCCTTCCAGCTAAGTTTGAATGAGAAACAACTCAGGAGTGGGTATTGATTGGAAATCCAAATAGACAGCAAAGCTGAAAGGAGGCAGACTGCTCAAACTATGAATCCAAATATGTACTGAATCTCCTTTGATAACTATGAGACTGGAAGTGCTAGAGCTGTGGCTGTATAATCAACATGTTTTTCCTTGAAACAGGGAGATGGGTAGCGAAAATGTGTTCCCTTAAAAAGCAGAGGAACTGGGGAAGGCAATAGAAGCAGATTTTAAAAGTGTCACTCGTAGAGCAGCACTCCTTTTGCAAATAAGGTCTTCTGGCAGGTAGTGTCACACAGACATCCACTTTCTCATCTCTAGTACTGCCCCAAAGAACAACTGGAGAAAGTTCTAATTTTGCTTTAGGGAAAATTGCTGGTGCTCAGAAGAATATATTGAAATTTGAAGCAAAGTGGCCTGAAGTATACAGAAAGGTATATATCCATAAAACAAGTTTAAATATATATCTTGTTAAAAAAAAACCAACCAACCAAAGACAGTCAGGTCTAGGGGGAAAGAATGGAAACAGAACAGTTAGCCTTCCATTTTGGGACTAAAGCCCCTATGCCAATCTAAGACTGATGTGTAAAACTGGATCTTTAAATATCGCTTTCCTCTTTCAAAGCAAATAACAAACGGCCCAGCTTTGTGAGGGCTCCGTTTAACTCTTCCAGTCTTCCCTGAAATTCACACAACACAACTTAGAGAAATTGACCAGAGGAAAATAAACAAAATAAACCCACTTCTTCAGCTGGCAATTCAGGAAATAAGAGTAAGAGCTCAAAGAGCATTTTGGTTGTCATCGGAAGAGGATCAGCCTTTCCACAGCACACCTGCTTTATTCATAGGTGAAATGGATCCAGGTGAAAGGCTATTCAGGTAGTTTTAGCAGGACAGGATGCTATGGGAACAGACACTAATTCTTTGTGAGTCATGGAGCCAACAGCCAATCAGAGCTTGCCATGTATCAGCCAGTCATTGGACCGGCTGATTAGAAACCCTTCTTACTCATCCAGGTGGGCACAAAAGATATTGTAAAGCATGATCTCCAGGGTAGCACAAATGACTTAATGGTTTAGAGAGGAGGATAAAGGGTCTTGAGGCACAGGTAAAAATTACTTTTGGTTGAAGGCAAAAGTATAGTAAGAGGAAAAAAAATTCTGCAGATTTTCAAGTCAAATCAGGGAAGAGTTAGGGCAATTTTAATAAGCCAAGAGAAATAATAAGGAAGTTGACATTAGCAAGTAGATAACAAGGAATGAAGAAAATTTAACAAATGGCTAAGAAAAAGCAATTCTTTGCCTCTGTCATCACAGGGTGGTTTGAAGCTAGAAATGAAGAGGGTACAGGTCAATAAGGATGCAATAAAGGAACCTTTAGCTATTTTAAATGATTTCAAGCATCCAAGTCCTGATGAAATACATCCTAGAATTCTGATAGAATTGTCAGAAAACTGTCAGGACTCCTGTCAATTGTCTTTGAAGAGGCCAGGAAAACTGGGGAGATATCAGATGAGTAGAAAAGAGCAAATAAAATCCCTCTCTTCAGGAAACAACACTGATAATTATCAACCACTGAGTTGAACCCAGCATCCTAGAAAGATGTTAGAACATGCAATAAAGTTGGCCATATGTTAGAACTTTTGAAGACAATTCTAAGATTGCTAAGAGCCAGTCTGTCAAAAATAAATCATGTAAGGCAAATTTTATATCCTTCTTTGACAGGTAACTACTCTGCTGTACAAGGGGAATGCTGCGGAAACAAATCTACTTTGATTTCAGCAAAGCTTTTGACAAGGTTCCACATCTCATTATTCCCGCTACCAAGCTACAAAAATGTAGTCGGAATACAATAAGGTATGTCCACAAACTGGCTGGTTAATCACATTCAAAGAATCAGTGCAAATGGCTCGACATCATCTTGGAGAACAGCATCCAGTGGGGTTCAACAAAGCTCAGTTTCGGAGCCAATATTGTTCGACATTTTTATTTATCCCCCAAATGGAGGGATTGATAAAACTGCTTCTAAAGTTTATATGAAACAACATTGAGAGGTCTGGCCATTATGCAGGACAACAAAACAAAACAACATCAAGTCTAATCTGGACTAACTGGAAGACTGATCTGACAGGAACCAGATATACTTTTATTGGGAAAAATGTAATGTCTTGCATTTAGGGCACTTTGGAAAAAGATATTAGGGATATACAAGATAGGGGATTCATGGCTTGGAAAAATTAAACCTGAGGATAACTTGGGTGTGATCACTGACAACAAATTTGTCTTTATGACAAAACTACCTTCTCCAGATACTTGTATCACTTTTGCTGCTCTCCTCTGAACCCCCGTCTAACATGTCCTTTTACCGAGTTTGGAAGCCCAGCTTTCACACTGCAATAGCAAGAGCAGCGAGCAACATCTCTTTGAAATTGTGGGAATTCACCTCTCCTAGAAGAATGAAATATTTTGAGAAATATTTAAAAAGGAGAATATTATATTTCTCCTAAAAGAGAAATAGAAATCTTAAGGGAGACCCAGCTCCCTGTCCCCAGCAGATATTTGGTACCCATTAAGAAAGACTGGCCCATCTTATCTACAAGACAAAAGACTTTCAGCTCCAAGGTGATGGGATTAAGACATGACCCTCCAGGACATATTAGGATCATCTAGCAGCAGAGCTCACCACATGGCACAATCTCCTAAGGACATTGCATCACCCAGCAAACTTCAACCAAGCCTGGGAGCTCAGAGAAACATGACCCCAAAGGAATCTGACAACAGCTTGCCTCCAGAAGTTGTGAATGCCCCAACACTGGAACTCTTTAAGAAGATGTTAGATAGCCAATTGTCTGAAACACTATAAGGTTTCCTGCCTAGGCAAGGGGTTGGACTAGAAGACCTCCAAGATTCCTTCCAACTCTGCTATTGTATTGTATAACAGTCAATAGAATACATGTGAATGCCCCAACACTGGAAATCTTTAAGAAGATGTTAGATAGCCAATTGTCTGAAACAGTATTTCCTGCCTAGGCAGGGGGTTGGACTAGAAGACCTTCAAGGTCCCTTCCAACTCAGCTATGGTATTGTATAACAGACAATAGAATACATGTTCTTGCACAGGAACAGGAAGTTCAAGTTCAACGTCCAAGGGAATGTATACAACCCCCCCCTCTCAACTCCATGTGGTCAGCTGCACTAAGGCCATGTGCTTGGTGGTTCTGTTCACTATTAAACCCTATTTCCAATCAGCCCCCATGTCTCCAGTGTCTTTCTCCTGGCTTGGAACTAAACCAGATACGTAGATATTTCTTCCAACAAAATGTAATGGCAGCTTAGATCACACAGTTAAGCACGAGATGCCTGAATGTTACTTCTGCAGTGATATTTGCCATCTGCAATCAACAGTACCCCTCTTGATAAAAACTGTAGCAAGAGAAAGCTAAGTCCATGTGCAATGAGAGTCCAGTAGTAGTAATTTATGATCATCTGGGGAAAGGGGCATAAACGTACTCTGTCCCTGGCTTTGCAGCCCCAGCCGGAAGTAGTCTAGATATCTTCCATTTAAATGCTTGAAATAAAACACATATCTGTAGAACTGCATGGGCTCTGGTCCACGGCTGTTTCTTTCAAACACTAGGCTGCAAGCTTGGGCTGAAGGTCTTTGTTTTGCCTAATAGTCAGTGGGAGGAAGCAAATACTTGCCTATTCTCTCCCATCCCACACAAGTTAGGAAAGCGCATTTGTGGTTCGTGACCCTAACATAATAAATATGTTATTTTACTTATCTGAGACTCTGCTATTTCTTCAAAAAACCCAGGCTGAAGCTCAAAGAAACCTAACACCAACGGTATTTGAAATTCCCAGCAGCAGATCTCCCCCTGCTGGGAAGTTAGCTGGGATGCTAGTAAAGACTGATTCTGAATTATTTGTGCATAACATGCGCTCATCATACCAGAGGGGAATCTTAGTATTGTTTAAATATACAAAATGCTAACGACAATAAAATCTGCATAAACTTCACAGTCATGCAGTTCTCTTTCAGCAGAGGAAGGAAATGCATATGCCATTTGGGGTAAATATTATTTGGGGGTTCGTATGCCAGGAATAGAGAACTGGATCTCTCTACAAGGACAGTGATGATATATTCAAGAACGCACAACAAGAAATCAGAAGAATGAGGTGGGGGGCAAATGAGCAACACTAAATATTAATTCATCTGAAGGGTAGGAAATGAAAGAAATGAGCAACCACACGGTTTTTCCTTTCTGTTTCTGTCCAGATATTCATCCATTTATAATGGCTAAGAAGACATTTGTAATATTTTTTTTTTCTGACTAGGTTTTAAAGCCAGCGAATATGATATATTTATTTATTTACAAAATTTATGTAGCCACCCAACTGTGGGTGGCCAACAACTGGTCCGTAGGGAATATATAAAAACCCTTGTGAAAAAATAAAAAAGCACAAATTAAAAAAAAATCATAATGCAATAAGGATGATATTGGGCATATAACAAATTCACAAAACACACACATTGGGCTCCTCTTAACATGTTGTCCACAATATATGGGGCAAGAGCCAGGTCTTCATAGCCTTCTTAAAGTGTAAGATAGCTATCACTATCTCTGGGGGAAGAACTTTCCCTCAGACAGGTGCCACCACAGCTGACCTGAGAAATTCTCCAGCAAAATACAGAAATCTCCAACTGTATCCCATCCTCGGGCTTTAGAGATTTTAGAGCATGTGTGTCAAACTTGCGGCGTCACATGATGTTTCACGTTTTTCTCATTCGTGGCACGGGTGGGCGTGGCCTGTGTGTGACGCATCTGGCTGCCAGTTTGACACCCCAGTTACAGTATTGATGAGGCATCTCCACTTATTAACTGATTCATTAGCCTCCAATTGTGCCTTTGTGTTAATGTACTATATGAACCTAGGGATTTTAGTCCCAGGATGTTGGATTGGATTGGATTGGATTTATTAGATTTATATGCCGTCCTTCTCCCAAGGACTCAGGGCGGCGTACAGCATTAAAAAACACATAGTACAAAAGTTAAAAGGAAATTAGAAACAGTCCAAAAAACAAACCCAATTTATATAACACTCACATTTTAAAAATTAAATAAAATTAACAGGCCAGGCCGGCTTGCTGGAAAAGCCAACTTTTTAGGGCGCGTCGGAAGGACCAGAGGTCAGGGATTATGCGAAGCTTGTGGCTTTTTCAACCAATCATGTGTAAGAACAATGAGTAAATGTGTTACGTTCAAACTTATGGTCAACCAAATGCTAACAGATTCCTCAATGTTCTGGCATTTCTTAATTTATATATTTGGCTTCAGTATCTACCATTAGACAAAATAATATATGCCCATTATGAGGTGCTTTTATGCATATTTAGTTTTGCGGGTATATGTTGACAGAGACTGAAGACTGAAGGAAACAAATCCAGCTTTCCCCATTGACTTTGGTCTCATAGGGGGGTGACAGAAAGTCCCAAGAGCCCCCGGGGGAGAGCAACCAGTCTTCTGATTCTTTGGAAAGCCTTCTGCCCCCTCCCCCCCAAGAGGCTTTGCTGGTAAACAGGTCAAGCTCCAATGGGGACAGGTCATGACCATAGATGGTGGCAATGGGTTCTGGCTAGACAAAACCTGGAGAATGATCCCTTTGAACTATGTTTTGAGATCCTAATAAAATGATTCTATAAAATCTTGACCCATATGTAGATTTAAAAAGAGTAAAAAATCAATCACTTATCTAGCAGACTAGAGTAAAAAACAATACCTAAACTAGATGAAAATGGTTTTTTGTTTATCTCTCATTGTCTATTTTTTGTTAATGTAAAAACCATATTCAGGAAAAAAAAAGAAAAACCATCAAGTTGTTTTATATATTTTCCTTACCGATAATCCAACGTGGGTGAATACACAAATCTTGTTAAATAGTATTTTAGAATATTTATGGATCTAGAGGAATCAGCAAACATGCATACACTGTGTATACTGTTTATAGATCCAAGTAATAATGAGATTAAAAGAAAATGTAGAAGTAGCTGGGATACCACCTCACAGCTAACAAGAATTGTTTATGAAGGATGTATAAACAAATAAGAAAAAAATATGTTTCCAATGTAAATTATCCAAAATAGTACAGCGGAAGAGGGTGTCACTGAAAAACTGGGGGTTTTATATGTAGTGTTAAGAAAAAAAATTAAAATTTACAACGAAGATGAAAAAATCCAAGAGAAAATCTATGTGATGTCTGTAAAAGACCAAGTGCTCTTAAATTTACAGCATTTGCTGACATTTGCAGAGACGTCAAATGAAAATTGATGGTAGCTTAAACCACAGAGAATCATAGAAGTTATTTCTATGATAAATTTCTAGTCTTTTTAAAGTTGTACTCCTTCCTAAAGAAGTTGCTGTGAATATTGTAAAATATACAACAAGAAGATTTATCAATGGCAAAAAAGAACTAAAAAGGGAGACACTTGAATTGAATAATAGTTGAAAAACACTCTGTTGCCTGACAGAACAACCCTAAAGTCAATAAAAAGTCTCTACTCAAAAGCCCAGCCAAAGGAATCTAGAGATTTTTGACAAATTAACTTTTTGAAACTGTCAAGAAAACAAACAAACAACAAAAAGTTAAATATGTGTTGCTTCTAGTTAATACCTGCTCAGGATAAGTAAAAACGTTTGCTGTCAGAACCAACTCCAGTCTGTGAGAGGAGAGGCTGCTTGTAAATTAAATAGTATTTGAGTTGCTGGTGCCCACTCCCTTTAAGATCTCTCCCCAGCTAGTCCAGTCATGTGTAGTTATACATGTTGAACAGGAAAGCAATTGGCTGATGATGGAATAAACATGTTAAGAGTATGAATGAGCAAACAAGCAAGCAGTTTTGTTCGTTTTAAGGTAACATACCTTTAGAGACAACAAAATAAGTAATAAAAGTCCTACTTAAGGAAACCACTTCTAAATATGGAATTTTGCAGACTAAAATCAAATCCGATAACAACCCACATTTTGTGGCCAAAATTGTGCAAGTTTCAGGAACAAAGTCCAAATTGTATTTGTTTTGTTACCTTTTTTTCTGCAGACAAGTAGAAAGAGCTAAAGAGCCCGTTAAAATATCACTTAACTAAAATAGCTCAAGAGCCCTACTTAATTACTTGCAGACACAGCCAATTGCCCAAGTGCATGTAAAGACATTCCAAGCAAAAGATTGGGAGAGAGTCCTTTGAGATCCAGAATGAGAAGCCAAAGCTTATAGTGCAAATGCCTGTGGTCCTCAACTAGAAGGAGTAATACAATACCTGTTGCGGCTGTCTGCTGCTTTACCTTCTCCTTCCAGAGATGTCCAATAACACCAGCCAGTAGGATTGGACCAACCTGTTCATTCACACAGAACTGAGTTCTGCTAAAACCCTGGAATGATGAATCTCTTCCGTTGAAGTAGAAAAGACCCTCCCAGCTTTTCTTGACCTTTATCTCTCTCAAGTTCTTTAGAATCAAGTCCTAAGTGCATCATACATATGGAAAAAAAGAGTTCCACCACTAGAAAAAGTCATCCACATGAAAGGCAGAACTACTTGAAAGACTTAAGGAGTCTGTTAAGATGACTACCTCTAAAAGAAAAAAAATTCTTCGTACTCCCACGAGTCAGGAAAGCAAACCACCACCATCGATGACGTTTTCTCCACAGTCCTACTCATAGACAATTGCTTGTTAAACAGAAACCCTTCTCATAGCAGTAGCAATAGCATTTAGATTTATATACCGCTTCTAAGTGCTTTTCAGCTCTCTCTAAGCAGTTGACAGAGTCATCCTATTCCCCCCAACAATCTAGGTCCTCATTTTACCCACCTCGGAAGGATGGAAGGCTGAGTTAACTTTCAGCCTGGTGAGATTTGAACTGCCTAACTGCTGGCAGCCGGTGATCAGCAGAAATAGCCTACAGTACCACACTCTTACCACTGCGCCACCGCGGCTCTTACTACTCCTAAGAAGTAATCCAAGTTCCCTCCCTCCCATGAATGATACAATTACCTGGAGCAGGCTACTCAGAACCATCTCAAATCAAAATTGTGGTCCCTGTTTTCCTGCTATGACCATCCGAAGCTTGGATTCAGATCAGCCATACACCTAGGGGCAATTGGAATGTCCAGCTAATGATCAAGCTTCAAACTCTGAACGTGCCCCTTCCATAGCTTATGAGAAAGTCTTACTCTTGGTTATCCAATCCTGAATGGTTGAAAATGTTAGTTTTATTTTATTCTTCATAAGAATGACATCCGGTGTCTGTTGTTGCATCCCATGCCAACCTGTGATAAGTTCCTGCAGTGCCACAGCTTTGCCGAGATGTGTCCCATTTAGGGCCAAGATAAAGTGGAGGTGGAAGTGGCACCCTTACTGGAGTGAAAAGTCAGAGTAAAGAAGGCAATCTTGTGTCCATTCTCCCGTGGATATGTCAGAATAGAATTGGAGGTCTTCTAGTCCAGCCCCCTGCTCAAGCTGGAGAACCTATATACATAGATGTATACAGAGCCAAGAATGAGATAATATCCCTAGGATGAAATTTCCCAGGTGACTCATTAATGAGGTTTGATACTTATTGAAATACCTCAAAAGTGTCAAAAATTGAGGAGTGAAAGCCTGGGATCCCAAACTTCATCTCTGAGATCCCAAACGTCATCTTTTCAAATGTCATCTTTTAACATTTCATCTTTAAAAGCACCCATTTTACAGAAGTCTCTCTTTTTCTTTCCACGCTGCTCTCGCTTCACCGCATCCTGTTTGCACACAAGGATAAAACAGAAAACTGCAAAACGCTTTGCTTAACCAAAGCAAGAAATTGTATTTAGCTCTGCAGAATGCAGTTAGAACAGTAGCTAGAAGCTTGTTGCGAGAATACCCTTTGCTGGAGAAGTAAGGCAATGTGATATTTATTAGCTTGGGCTGGGAGGCAGGCAGGGAGCTAGTAGTATAGGTCATGCTAAAAATAGCTGAACAACATCACCTGTGCATTTGCTATTCCAACCTGAACACCATTACTTGTACAGGTGCTATTTTAATGATGGTAAGAAATTTGTAGCCAATCCTTGTATTGCTGTTTTAAAATTTATGCATCCCAAATTTAGAAATAAAATGAAAAATTTCCACTTTCCTTGACTCTGCGTGATTGATTAGTCTTCGTGCCTGATAAACAAACCCCAGATTGACTCTTGACTATCATCCTCACTTAATAACCGGTCACTTAGCTGTTGTTGAAAGTCATGATACCTCCCCCAGCTACTTACTATCCCTTTTCGAAATTATGGTTGCTGCAGCACCCCTGCGGTCATTTGCCCTTATAGCTGACTGCATGGATGCTGCTGCAGCCTCTCCACCTCCACCCCCCTCTCCTTCCTCACTGGTGCCCCCCGCCCTGCATCCTACTCACCTGTCATCCATCACCCATTTGCCTTTTAAAGACCTCCAAGCCTTGTATTCAGCACAGAGGACAGGCCATTCATCCTTGAGCTATATGGCTGCCTCCTGGAAGTGGCTGCCATTTTCAGCATGATCAACATTCCTCGTGGTCATGCTGAAATGGCAGCCACTTCCAGGAGGTAGCCACGTGGCCCAGGAATGAATTGCTGCATTCTGCTTCCCTAATGCAATCTGTGCAGCACTGGAAAGCTCCAGAGGTAGCAAAGGTAGCAAAAGTGACTGCTATTTTCAGCATGGCCACTATTCCTTGCCTTTACCCCAAAATGGCGTCTGCTTCTGGAAGAAGGGACGGACTGCTCTGCTCTACTTCTCCAATGCAGTCTGTGCAGCACTGAGGAAACCACCAGAGCTACAGATATCTTCGATAGGTACATACACAACTGGGTTTAGGATGGAGGAGGGGGCCCACAAGGGGGAGGGTGGAAAGGCCAGAGGGGACCTGGTGAGAGGAAAGCAGGGAAGTGGAGACTGGAGTATCTTTGCAGGTAGGGGAAGCCTTGGGAGGGCAGGCCAGTTGGGCCTGGGCTTGTGTTCCTAGGGCCTCCGCTACCTGAGGCACCCTATGCTCTGCTTAATGACCCACACATTAAAAACAACTACATCAGGGAGTGGGTGAGGAATGGGTGGAGGGCTATCAGCACTTGCAACTGTAATGGACAGGCGCCCATCATTGTGTAGGTTGAGGATTACCTATTCTGCCTGCAGTTTTTTCCAATCCTCTCTGAATTGATAAACATGTGGTTCCCCCTTCATTTGCAAAAAGAGCCAACAAATACATTTGTCAAGGTATCCCGACAATTCGCACACATTCTGAACATGTGTTAATTGCCATGCATTGATATACATTTGCCTAGTGATTTGCAAAATATTATTTAGAAAAGTTGGTTACAAGGTGGTCACAAGAGAAAATGGATTCTTGGAACTATTAACAGGCTTATTGAGAAGCTTCAAAACCCACTAATTCATCAGAGCAAAACTTTACAGTTGCAGGACAAATTCTATGAATGGGGCATTTGAGCATCTCTATGAGAGAAGTTTGCCAGCAAAATTACATAGGCACACACGTATTTCAATGCATATACATAGAATCAGAAGTTTCAATTAGTGGCACATTTCCCATAATGATCAGGCACACACCTGTTATTGATATGGGAGCTGACATCGCCATGGCTTCTTCAATCCGTCCTCTTACCAACTGTTTCTTTTACAATTTTCATACAGTGTTGTAAACACATTATGTTTAAAGGTAAAGTTAAAGGTTCCTCTTGTACATATGTGCTAGTCATTCCCAGCTCTAGGGGGCGGTGCTCATCTCTGTTTCAAAGCTGAAGAGCCAGTGCTATCTAAAGACGTCTCTGTGGTCATGTGGCTGGCATGACTAAACGCCGAAGGCGCACGGAACGCTGTTACCTTCCCACCAAAGGTGGTCCCTCTTTTTCTACTTGCATTTTAGGTGCTTTCAAACTGCTAAGTTGGCAGAAGCAGGGACAAGTAACGGGAGCTCACTCCATTACATGCCACTAGGAATTATGTTTTATGTAAAACATTATGTTTAGGTATATATAAACCAGGGGTGGATTCCGGCAGTCACTACTGCTGATTCACTTGTGGGCACTTCGCAATAAAAATTGCTCTGTGCATGCACAGAAGCAAAAAAAACAAATGGCGGCACCTATGGTGCTGCCCGGAGAACCAGTTTGGGGACATGGCAGGCCTGGGTCGCTGCCGGTTCCAGTGACCCAGGCTGCCAAACCACTACCGATTCGGCCGAACCAGTCTGAACCGGTAGGAACCCACCACTGATATAAACTTTGATAAACCACTTTGTGGTTTGCAAACCATGTTTTTGGCCTTAGCATCGTGTGTAAACCAAGCATTAGAGCTTCCTAATCAAATCAAGACTTAAACACACCAGAGTATTTAATGCACTGTGTGAACTCAACCAATTATGTTACACAAAAAGTGAGGAGAGATGGTTGATGGAATTTAAGAAATATATATAGTGGGAAGTTGCCTATAAACATTCATGTCCAACTGGCAACTCTACACAAAGAGAACCTTATAGGTGTTAACATGTTCATAAGAAAATATTCCAGCAACACCATATCAACCCTCTACTTGCCCTGCCCCATCTCCTTATCCAGGCATTCTCTACAAGAAACCTACCATTGCCTTCTTGTGTATACTCATTCATGCTTTCCTCCTAATAGTAGCAGTTCTCAGTAGAGAACCACTACACTGTTTAGCCAATGCTATTTTTAGACCATTCTGTACAAACGGATAATAAAAAGCGCAGATACATACAATTAATACAGAACTCAGCTTCCCAAAAATAAATTTCATTTTTTAAAAAAACAAGTACATTTCCAGGATTGATAATGCCTAAACATGTTGTTGCTCAGAAGCTAGAGAAATGGTATTTCAAGATTTCAAAAGAGGGTTTTTTGCATAATTTACATAGAATTTATTTTTCTTTGGTGATCATTTTGATAATTTTAAACATTCTGGATATATTTTTTTTTATAGTAATCTGATCAAAACTTCCATCATGTGGTTTCAACACAGTCACATTATCCTTGTCAAACATAACCTTGTACCATCTTGAATGCTCATACCATCTGGCCATTGGGAACAGGCATACCAGTTGTTTCCAAGACTCTGTCCATGTCTGCAAAATTCCTACCACTTTCCCTAGGAATGTTTTGCTTCCCCACAGTGCCTTTGCAGTAATACTCCCCTTTTGAAAGTCTGCTTCACTGGGTTTACAGTTTCTAGTATCTCAGAGGCTCAGTTCTAGTTCACCCTTTTCTTTGGAAACAGTCCTATTCCTCTTAGACTTAGTCAGGGCTGGTTTGTTTGTTCTCCAAATACACTACAGAACTGATGTTTTGTGATGTATGCATTTCAGAATATCTTTTAGTCCTTTGTCCAGTTCATTTCCCAAGCAATATTTTAGCTCGGGATTCAGTCTTATTTTCTACCAGTGCATCCGGAGGCTTTTCCTGGAGAGCTGCCTCAAGCTGAGCTTGATAATAATCTTCTGTTCCATTTTGAGCCTGCAGCTTGGAGACAATCCTAGCAGTTTCTGGTGTGATCTCAAAATGTTTACGCTTTCCAGAGGTATCAGGTGAGGCACTGCGTCTACTTGGACTTGCCTCCAAGCGGCTACCGGCTGCCTCTGAATTAGACAAAACAGCAGTCAGCAGGGGCAGACTGGAAACTCGGGGGATGATGGTACGAGTATGTTTTATTGGCATCCGGTTGAAGCGTCCCCTGGGTTGCAGGTTGAGAGTAATTTCTGGATCAAGTATAAAGTCTTGCAGTTCTATGTCATTTGTCCTCTTCAGCTCTGGATGAGAAGAAAAAAAAAGAATCTGATAAGAATTAGGAAAGGCATGATACATGTTCCATGTATCACCCAGCAGACCATGAGTTTAAAGGCACATGGTGTTTTTCTAAAAGCAATGAAAGATTAGCTGGATTCTTTGAGGAAGCACTTTGATGTCCACCCTCCACAAACTTTGACTGGTATAAGATAACCCAGATCTCTTACAATTTTTTTTTGCATATGCCACAAACTCTGTTATAGGTAGTTCATAAAAGGACCAAATTCATCAACCATCTATATTTTATAGCCGTTTTATTTTTTATTGATGTATCTGCATCTCAGATTCCGATCAATTAATGCTATTTGCTATCCTAAAACATAAGAGACTAGCTGAACCTGCCCAAAAGTTCCATTCTCAACATTCTCTTTTGCATAATAGTTAAGCAGAAAACTTCTGGAAAACATGCCCTGGTTTTACTTCAAAGAATGTCAGATACAAAGAATCAGGGCTATGAGAAAAGTTGCAGTATAGAAGATTTACTCAAGCCAATACACAAGAATCTAGTCAACTGAATTGTCACCAGATAAAAATCAACAGAATTCAGGAGGATTGGACTTCGATTTCTTGTGAGAACACAAGGACTCTAAACTGAGAATGCACTTAATTCTGCCTCCTAGCTCCACCTGCTCTTCTCCTACAAAGAATTTTGTGGGCTATAGTTGGTGGAAACATGAGAATCCTTGGCCTTACCTACATAGAATTGTTTTAAATGAAGTCAGCTTTGCAGCCAGGCATGTAAATATGATCATTTTCCATTTTGTACCTATATGCGATTTTCATATAACATAGTTTAAACCTTTATAAATTTCAGCATTAAGGTATTCCGTACTGTGCATCCTTTCAGGAGGATGCTGTCACTTTTCAAAACTCTCTTGCACTGGGGAAGACAAAGTCATCCTAATTAACTCAGTTTAGATGGCATCATTAATTAGAATTTCAGAACTGCCTTATGCTGCCGTTTCTCATTCTGAAGAAGATGATATTTTAGATAATCAATCATTTGGGGTAGAATGAAGATTTCTCAACATTATACTCCTTTAAAAAACAATTTGCTATAGAAGAAAAATTACCTACGGGGTTGACGGTTTGCTCCTCGCTGTCTTTCTGCTTGACCTCAGTGAAGGAACCGTCCACACTTCCACAATCATCTTCACCCAAACATAGCTTGGAGGCAGAGCTCTGTTTGGGGGGAAAATATTGCTATGAATCTGTTGAATTGAGTTTCTCCACCAATTTTACCTAATTGCAGCACGAAAGCGGTGTGAGAGATTGGAAGGTGATATTAGACATTTTTTTATTTTCTAAAGTAAAATCTGTGCTGCTTTTTGAATTTTTTTTTAGTGTTATAGGTTTTCTAAAGAGAAACATCCATTATATTTCAAATTTTTATTTCTATTTATGATAATAATTTTAATGGTACCTTAAAATATCAAAATAAAGATGTATTTTGAGAAAACAAAAATGACAGAATATCCACTCAACACTTTAGTTCTGCTAACACTGAGAATCTGTATTTTAGAATTTAGAATAACAGAGTTGGAAGGGACCTTGGAGGTCTTCTAGTCTAACCCCCTGCTCAGCAGGAAACCCTACCATTTCAGACAAGTGGTTGTCCAATCTCTTCTTTAAAACTTCCAGTGTTGTAGCATTTACAACTTTTGGAGGCAAGTTGTTTCACTGGTTAATTGATCTAACTGTCAGGAAATTTCTTCTTAGTTCTAGGTTGCTTCTTTTACATATTTGAATTACATATTTGGTGTAATGTTTTTGGGGTTAGATCAGGGACTTAGCCAAGGAAATACATTCTTACTCCAACCTAGGTTACAGGATTATTGTCTGAGTAAAATGAAGTGCAATTCCTATATAGGTTCCCTTTATCTGCCCTATGATATCACTAATACTAATAACAATTACAAACTGATACTTCTTCTTAAATTATGCAGTTCTTTTATAGCCTCTTTGGAATATATCATAGAGGGCCACCTTAGAGAGACGTGCATGGAATGGCTGGCCGTGTGCTTTATGCAGAATGAGAAAAGTGGCAGTGTTTAATAAAAAACATTTATTTAGCCTTGTTCCATCTTATAAGAAACCCATGATGGCTCACAATGAAAAATTAAAACAAGATAAAAACCACATTAAAACCATAAAAGCCAATCACATTAAAAACAAAAAGTTGGCGCCAAGATATGCAATCACCTTATCCCAGCACTTGGGGAAAAAGCCAGATCTTCAGTGTTTTAGAGAAGGCTAAGAGGGTATGGGCCTGTTGAACTTCAGGGGACAGACTGAAGTTCAACAGGCAGGGGCTGCCACAGAAAATGCATACTTCCTAGCTCCTATAAAATGACAAAATCCAAAGGAAGGGAGTAGGACAGGGATGGAGAACTTTTTTGGCACCAAGTTCCAAAAAGGTCAGGCAGAAATGCCACGGACACATGCGCACACTCATTAGGGCCGCGCCCCAGAAAAGCTGAACTTCCAGATTTTCTAGCGTGCATGCGTACATGACAATCAGCTGGCCAGCGTGCATGCATACACCAGTTTTCGGTACTGCCACACGCACGGACGGCTGATAGTTGCATGCACATGCGCGGCAGAAACCCGAAAGACAAACAAGCAAGGCCGCATGTGCCCAGAGACATGGATTAATGTGCCACTTTGGGCACATAGGTTCGCCATCACGGGACTAGGAGCATGCCCACCCTATCTGATCTGGTAGGATGGGTAAATTTTCTTAGGGAAAGGTGGTCCCACAAGTAATGTGGCCCTATGTCGTACAGTACTTAAAGATGCTCTGGATTACTCCTGGAAAGAAACTGGAAGTCAGTGCAGCTCAAGCAACAGAGGTGTTACATGTGCAAACCCAAAGGCACCCATTACCATATGTGCTGCTGCATTCTGGACCAGTTGAAGTTTCCAGGTAGGCTTGAAGGGCATTCCCATTGGGAGTGCATTGCAGTAATTCAAACAGGAGAAGACCAAGGCATGGGTAATCATGTGCAAGACCTTCTGGTCCAGAAAGGGGTGCAATTGGCATACTGGACCAATCTGGGCAAAAAGCAGGAGCTGTGACTCCAGGAGGATCCCAAATTGCAGCTCTGTCTGGGGGAGTGCCAGTCCGTCCAAAGTCAGATGAAATATCATCTGGACTCAGGGGACTAAAAGCCCATAGCCACTCAAGGTTGGGTAGCTTGAATCCAGTTTTCCATTTATCTCAGTCTATTGCTCAAAGAAGCTCATTTATTTCACTTAAGGCCAGGCCATCCCTGATTCCTACCTCCAAAGATGCATTGGAGAGTCTTTGATTGCTTGAAAGAACTTCATTAGTATTTGCCTGTTTCAAAGAGTTTTCACAGTCACAGAGTCCAGCTGAAGGCAGGTCATCCATCCCAAATATCTTTTCATAGTTCAGGATAAGAAATTCAACCAGCTGGGACTGGTATCCCGAATCCACCAGGCATGACATGGACACATCATTATTACAGGGAGGACGGATTAGAGTAGGACCAAAGATGATGCCTAGGTTGTTGGGGGACATCTTGTTCTCCTGATATCTTTCAGCCACCCTTGAAAAGAAAAGTACAGGGTTAAGAAAGGGTTAGAAAGTTTGGGCACAATAGTTTTTCATGGATGGAGAACGTAATGGCATGTAGATTCCAAACTGTGTTTCCAACTGGTTTTGCAGTTGCCATACCAGTCACTTGCCAGAGATCCTATCCCAAAGTGTGTGTCTGCCTGTATGTACACATACACACACCTATACATAGATACATATACAAACACACAGAGACACACCTTCTTACATACACATTAATACCCATTTACAACCTTACATCAATAATTATGCAGGGGCGGAAATGATCAGAAATAAAATGTAGCAACATAAATGTCAACCAATGCAGTATCTCTGCAAATCGTCATCTAGAAGGAAGAATGTTTCCCCTGCATAATATTTATATAGGGGAACAACTCACTTCATCGTATCAGTGTGAAAACAATTGTGCTAACATGCAGTTTTTGAATCTCCTCTTTCTTACTGGTTCTTGCTATGTATTTCAGTAATCCCATCCTCTATTCTACAAATGTCTTCTTCTTCATACCAGGAGTTTATACCAGACTATGAGAACTTTCACCATGGTTTTTGTGTGACTCCAGAATCAATTCTGTGTTCCCATGCTATTATCTGCAATCGGCAGTTAAATCCATTAATTTCTACCTCTGCTGTAATATATCTAAAATAACAAAAAAAAAATTTTTTTTTTGCTTTGTTTTCAATTATGACCAAGTCGTCTCTTGCATCTAACCATGCCAGAAACGTATCCTCAGAAAAGCTCATGTTTTGATGTCGTCTTCATCTTGTCCTGAATGATCATGTTATTTTTAGCTGTACTGTAACATCTTTCCCCATATTCCAATTCTGTCCAAGGGCAGTCTCAAGCTGTCAAAAATCTGTTAGGTTTTATCACTTTAGAGGCAAATTAGGTGATTGACAATAACTGGAAGGAGACCCAAAAGGCAACTGCTTCCAAGGGGCAACTGAAGTTTCTTGTTTAACTTTGAAGACGTTTCGCTTCTCATCCAAGAAGCTTCTTCAGAACTGAAGAAGCTTCTTGGATAAGAAGCGAAATGTCTTCAATGTCTTCAGAACTGAAGAAGCTTCTTGGATAAGAAGCGAAACATCTTCAAAGAAAAATCAGAAAGTCCTGTTGCCTTTTGAAAAAGCACCTTTGGGACAACCATGACCTGGATGACTGAGAATCTCGATAGACAAAAGGGAGCAGAGATGAGAGAGGCAGCATATGGACTGGCAAAAGAGACAGCAAATTTCATGCTAATTTAGTTTTCTGAAGACTCAAAGATGGGTGGATGGCTAATTCAAAGCTCTTACAGACACAGAAAAATAACTGTTTTTTCCTCTCACTCCTGAGATTTCTGTCTAACCCTGAAAATAGTCCTTTGATTGCACCTCTGCAGCAAGATTGGCAAATTGCTGGCTGCACACAATAGAATGCATATTATCTTCTTGCAGCTCTTGGTTATTTTGGGCTGGATACAAAAAGCATGTCCAGCCGGAAAGGAAAATGGCTTCTAACTTTTCCCTCTGCTTTCTTGGTTCTGCACCTTCCAGAAAAATTGCTTCTTTCAAAAGACTGTCAGGGACCCATCATGAGTTGCGGCTTCCCAATTTTGAAGCCTTGTTCTGTCCCAAAGACAAGCCTACTGCCATCTCTATTGTCACTGATGACACTTCATACACTCTCCCACCTTCTCAACTTCTGCAGTGGCACAGGAGGCAGAACATTCTAGAAGCATGCACACACACAGCAATACATAGATAAAGCATGATCTATTGCCAACCTGAGTTGGAAACTCATACACAGGGAAATGTCAACCTCCAGGAAAACTCTCTTCCTTGACATCTGCAGTCCCATTTCTGAAGGCTTTCTTCCCAAAGAAAGCATTCCATTTATGCAAGTCAACCCCTGTTCCCTAACTTTCCTTTTTTTTTTTAACCAGACTAGAAACCAGAAGTCTGTGAGTTCTAATTCCACCTGAGGCCTGAAAGCTGGCTGGCTGGTTTTGGACCAATCCTTCTCTTTCTGCCCATCTCACCTCAGGGGATTGTGGTGGAAAATAGGAGGAGGAAGGAATATTAGTTATGTCCATTCCCTTGAGATTTATAAAATGTGAGATAAAAATATCTAAAGTATAAATACCTGCTGATTTACTATTTTCATTATTCTCCTAAAATTTCATGCTTTGAAATATATTGTAAAAAGTAATGTGTATTGCTGGTCTTTGACCGTAATAAAGATTTATACTTCATTATTCTCAAAATATTTCTGACTTTCCTTTCAAATGTTTTTCCTGGACATTAACATAGTATTTATTGCAGTCCCATCCCATGACATATCATGCAAATCCTTCTTTGCAGCAACGTATTATTAAACATCTAAAAGATTCTGGCTTCAATTTCATTAAACAATAATTCCATTGTTTTTATTCTTAATTCCATTCGCCATGCTAGGGGCTTCTTCTTAAGCTGTTTTTATCCACTTCCAAAACAACTTTAGTTTTCTATCAAAACTGCATTGCATTTTGTGTTTGTCTTCTAATTTTAACCATTCCTTGCTCTGTTTGTTTTAAGCTACTTGTCTCCTGTGCAGAAACCAGCTAAAAATGAAACTGCCTTAAGAAATTGTTTTCCATTTCTACAGTTTTGGAAATGATGCTGCCAGGTGTCCGGTCCAGCCCTGATTGATAGATTCTCCTAGTACAATAATAATACAATAGTAGAGTTGGAAGGGACCTTGGAGGTCTTCTAGTCCAACCCCCTGCCTAGGCAGGAAACCCTATACCGTTTCAGACAGATGGCTATCCAACATCATCTTAAAGACTTCCAGTGTTGGGGCATTCACAACTTCTGGAGGCAACTTCTGTTCCACTGATTAATTGTTCTAACTGTCAGGAAATTTCTCCTCAGTTCTAAGTTGCTTCTCTCGTTCTTTCTAGTTCTTTACTCTTCTCACCCATGCTAGGAAAACAACCACTGGGCATTTTTTTTCCTTTGGGTAGTTCTGAGGATGTGGATTCTCATTGATAGACATTTGTACCAGCCCCTTAGTTGATTTCCTTTTGTATTTAGAATCTTCCCATTTAGCACATCCAACTGTGGACCAGTGGGGAGGAAAAAGGAAAAGAGAAAGGAAACATGTATTTTTTTTTTATCATTCTTCCTATGACTCTAACTAAAGGGGAAACTGGCAGGACAAAAATGCAGTGTTTCACCCATTTATGACAACAAAGTCCTTTCAAAAGGAGGCGGATAGTCCAGCAGCCAAGAACAAAGGGCTTGGTGCAAAGACAGACTAAAGAGGAGGAGGCAATACTACTACAATAAAAGATTAGGTGGAAATTGCCTTTGTAGTGGGCCAATTACAGGTTGAGAGTGAGATCATGCATTCCTATACTTGTAAAAGAGTTTAAATACTTTCTACAGGATGTCTTCCTGTTATTCTTAGTTCTGCAGCAATCACCCTTAATCTCTTTCACCTCATCATTCTACCAAATATCCTTTTTCATACATTCAATTAATGTAATTCCATATACTTCTGTGTCACTTAAAATAATGTTTTTTGCTTTGTTCCAAGTCACCGCCCCATTCTCTTAACTTACATCCATTTTTTAAAAAAGGATTAGAATTAACTGGTAATAGTTACAGTCGATTTGTTGGCAATAAAAATGATATCCAGATCAGATTAATTTAACAGAGGTAATTTGTCCTAGACAAAAACTGCATATTCAACGCTATTTCTTTCATTACCTGTACAGATGAGCAATAAGATGCCTTATAGTATTATAATTTGTGGCTGGTAATTTGCTCAGCAAATCCTTGGCGGTCCTGATGGAATCTGTCTCAGAACTAGCCCCACTTTTCTGCAAATTTCTTGAGAAAGCCATGAAATCTTCATAAAGTTTAAATGGAAGGACAGGGCTGGAAAGCTGTAGCAAAAAAATGCAAAATATGCATCATAATATTTTACTGGTGCAGATTTCTTGGGTTTAAATTTTGATCATATTACTGGATCCTGCTATGTTATCCCAGTTTCAGAGAATAGTTCTATCTCAGTGTTCTCACATGACATATATGTTTCAAAACATGAGTTCAAAATTTGAGAATGTCAGATAAACTGAGCTGTTGAGTTTTAATGATCCCCTTTAAGGAAGATGTGTCCATGCCCTGAGCTATCTTCTATGAAGCAATGGGATTCTGGGTTTTTCAAACAAATTCTAGAAATTTACTTCTTTCCTTTATGAACTCAGGGCCCCTGTTACGCACATGTAGAATATGAGGAAGAACAGCTAATTTTTAGAAAGAAAAAAAATATCTTCTAGACAGGTTACAGCATAACTGAGGTGAAATAAACAGGATAAAATTTAACAATGAGCTGAAATACAATAAATATAATGAAAATTATCAAAGTGAAATGGTAAAGTCTGTGTCAGAGCATCTGGGGAGAAGAAATGAAACATATAAGAATAAAAAGGCGAGACCTAATTTGACAGGAGTACAGGTAGTCCGTGACTTACGACCATAATTGAACCCAAAATTTATGTTGTTAAGGGAGAAATGTGTTAAGTGAGTTTAGCCCCATTTTACGACTTTTCTTGATACAGTTAAGTGAATGACTGCAGTTGTTAAGTTAATAACATGGTTGTTAAGTGAATCTGGCTTCCCCATTGACTTTGCTTGTCAGAAGGTCACAAAAGGGGATCACATGACCCCAGGACGCTGCAACCGTCATAAATATGACTCTGTTGCCAAACATCTGAATTTTGATCACATGACCATGGGGATAGTGCAAAGGTCGTAAGTGTGAAAAAGGTCATAAGTCTCATTTTCAGTGCCATTGTAACTGTAAATCCTCACTAAACAAACTGTTGTAAGTTGAGGACTACCTATACATGTCAAAAGAAATTTAATGTTCTAATAAGTCACCGGTAGAACATGAAACAACAGTGTGATGCAGCAGGTAAAAAGTTGAATCAAATTTGAGGATATATTTTTGTGAGCTGCGCAGATTTGGTGCACTCAGATGGGCAGCTATTTAGATCTGTAAATGTATGAACAAGTCCAGATTACAGGAGGCTTTTGTTCCATCTTACTCTCCCTTAGCCAGGTCCACATATGGAATGAGTTCAGAGAATGGCTACCAAAATGGTAAGAAACCAAGTCCTATCCAACATGGTTAAAGGACAGAGTATGTTCAGCCTGCAGAAGAGAACAGTGAGGAGAGAACCTTAACCAGACATCATATAGAACAGTGAATGGTCTTCATTCCCTGGAGGCCAAGATCAGAACCTTATTTTTTGAAAATGTCTTGTAAAATGGGAGTGGAAGTTAAAAGTAGTAAGTAGTTACCAGTGAAGATCCTTCTCTGATGCAAACCACATAAGAGATTGTGCTTTTAAAAAAAACGAGGACAATAAGAATAGATGCAAAAAGAGTACATCTGGAAAACAATATGTAAACTGCAATTTATATGATGTCTATGAGTCAATCAATCGGTCGATCAAATTAGCCATAGACCAGCACATACGAGTCCCTCGGATTGTGAAAGCTGGGGGCAATGCAAAATGTTTATTATAAGGGAAGGAATAACTGTGAGCTGTCTTTTAATATCAGCATCTTGCAAACTCCCACAGCTAAAGAGACACATCTCAGAAAACCACATTCAGCTGTAGGGAAATGCGGTGCTAAGGATGCTCTTTGTTTTTATTCCTTACCTCCTTAAGGAAATGTTTAAGGACTCCGGTGATGTCATGGGGTGAGTGTTCTGACAGCTCCACCAACCTTCGGCCATTCTCAAAGGCTTGGCACAATCTCTCCATGCGTGCTTTCGCCCCACTAATGCGATAGATTCCCTGCATTGAGGAGAGGCAAAGGGAGACCAAATCATGGGAAGCTGGTTTGATGGATGACACATATACATAGGTGCCCAAATGACAACCGGAGCATCGATCTGATTCAGAAACAGAGATGCAGGTAGAGGAGAGCATTGTGCATGCCCACAACCGTGCCTATCACCCCTGGCATTGTATTATCATTTTTATTTGATTCTTGTTCTTGTTTTCGTTTTGACAAATTCTAATAAATAAAATAAAATAAAATGCTAGAACACCAAACTCTGGTTAATTTTGTATGAAAAATACACTTCTGCCAGCTCAGAAACCTGGAGATATATTTTGTTCAACCTGAAATTCAGAGCTAACAGTGGGATGAAAAACCAACATGTAACAATAACAATACAGCTAAGGATCCTGAAGTCACAATATATGTAAAATCCTGCTCTATATGCAGACCAAGGTGTAGTCAAACATGTTTGCTCCAGCTGTTAAACAGCTTGCCATTCTCATTTCTGAAGAATGTTATGCTTCCACAGAAATAAAGCATGCATCGGTGACTGTTAATTCCGTCTTTGTATTAGGAATGGGAATGAAAATTTTGTTCCTGCTCTTACCTTGAAACGGGAATAAAACTTGGAGTGCAACTGTTGTATGCATAGAAGAATGAGTTACCTGTACTCCCAAGGCACGAGTTTCTATCTCTGATGTACATTTCATCACGATAAATGGCACCTCCTCTGGGAAATCCCTTGGCACATCACTGAAGTCAATTCCAAATAGCGATGCCCGGGCTGGCAGTTTTTGATGACCACAATTGATGAGAAGGGTCTCCAGACATTTTTTATGGCAGGTTAACAGGCACTGTGGAAAAAAACAAAAACCCCGAGGTATTGGATCAGTCTTAACAAGTATCTATTTCTTAAACCACAGTGTTTTGAGCTTTTGTAACAGGCCACCGTTTTGTGCGCTTACATAACACATTTTCTTGCTTTACTATATAGAAACATGAAGTCTATTCCTCCCCAGTACTTAACTTAGATGTCTGGAGAGATGATCAAAAATTCAAATCGATGCTTAATGTCTGCAGGGTTTTTAGTAGCGTCAATGAACACAGAAGGAAAGAACAAAAGTTGGGCCTCTTCAAAACTGTAGCCTAGTTGCCTATTTTTCATAATGGGCCAAATATATGTTAACTAATTCAGATTATGTCATTCTGGAGCATACTGACTGAAACGAAAGCTTAAAGCTCTTTCAGCTCTTACTATTCTTCAATAATATAAATATACTGTTTCAAAAATGTATTGTATCTTACAGAAATGAAAATTCCTCCCAGATTACTTACTACTCTTGATAATCTCTGCAATCAACTCAAATGATTACAGCTTAAACACTGGATCTGCAGAGATGCTTGTCATAAGGCCAGAAATGCACAAATGACAAACCATGATCTAGACTTGATCCCAATTGGAATGGGACTGGCATCCTTTATTCCTGCACCAGTGGTAGGTTTCAAAATTTTTTAAAACCTCTTTTGTAGGTGTGGCCTGCTTTGTAGGAGTGGCTTGCCAGCCATGTGACTGGGTGGGAGTGGCTTGCCGGCCATGTGACCAGGTAGGTGTGGCTTGCCAGCCATGTGATGAAGTGGGAGTGGCTTGGCAGTCATGTGACTGAGTGGGTGTGGCCAACTTGTAAAATGTGGTGATACTCACTTAACAACGCTCTTGCTTAGCAACCAAAATGTTGGCTCAGAAACTCTGGCATTTGAAGCACGCAAGTCTTAAAGCTGTCAAGTTACAAGACCCTTGCATCCCTAACCCTTTAGAAAAAAAACCACCAGGGGTGTTCAAACTTGAGAGCTTTAAGACTTGTGGACTTCAACTCCCAGAATTCCTCCTCTCGCTCTTCATCTTGATGATGTGCAGACAGGTGGGGGGAGGGAGCTGGAACTGGTTCTAAACTACATTGTAGATTTGTGGAACCTCTTCTATAGAAGAGGTTAGAACTGGCAGGAACCCACCCCTGTCATGCACCCACCTAGCATGTTACAAGTCAGAACACACACTAAATCTTTACTATGCCTGTTATTCTTACATTTCCAAATCAGCAGTCAAGTCCCACTGAAAGATACGTAACTACTAGAGGGTTAATATGGGGTTGGGGATATGATTTCATGCTCATTGGATCACATCTCACGGCAGGATATTGAATTAATTTAATAGATTTAGATGTATACCTATTTATTGAAAAGTTAGCTTTCTTGTGCATATCTCCATATATGTAAGTATGCCATGGAAGCCTAAATAACAATTACTTTCATACGTTTTTTGACTACCAATGTTTTTGTCATATGTTGCACTGATGAGAGTGGGAGGCTGTTTGACCATTTTGCAGCAGAACAGCTCCTTTCATGTTCACTTACTTCTTCACATTCGATACCATTGACCATGAAGTTCTCACACTCTCTGCATTTTGAAGGCCCCCTCAGTTTTCTCAGCCGATGAGTCTGAGCAGCACTTGACAGGATTGTTTTTTTAAACTGATAATGGGACAAACCATTTTCAGATGCAACATCATTTAGATCTGAAAAGAGGATGAGGTCCATTATTCTCTATTAGATACGATCATTTCCCCCCTAAAGAACAATGAACATTTGCTGAAGAGCAACGTACAGATACAAAAAAAAAAAAAAAAAAAATACCCCACCTTGTTAAAAATGAATATGGAGATATTTAAGGTATACCCCAAACTCAAATAGGAAGAGTTCCAAAATCATGAGCCTGATTTTGAACGAGGAAGCACACAAAACAATACAGTAAATTGCTAATAGGTTCAACATAATATTAAAACAGATTAAATCAAATTAAAATAATTCACCACCATTACTAAATAAGAGAAATCCTGCTGATGGTCAAATATGTAATGTGATTCATTCCATGTTGTACTTTGAGGTCAAATGTTAAAGTGCAGACCCTGACCACTATAAGTTTCCTATTTTGCAATCTAAAAATGTTGCATACTCCAAGGAAAAATATTCCTTCAATAATTCAACATCCCAAAAGGGAGGGGTTGTTTCATGGCTGAATCTCCCAGTGGATAAAATAAAATATTAGATATGGCAGAGAAGTGTTACATCCTACAATGTTCACGAGTAATCTCCAAATGCAGCGTGAAAAATCACTTAATTGAAAACCTGTCAAGCAACAGTAGTAATTAATTTGTTTAGATTTACAATTATGTCAATTACTTTCATAATGATTAGGGGAACCCCAGGAAAAAGAAAAGGATAGGCTGTGATAGATGCGGGAGGAAATCTTTCCTCACTGGTTCTTAGATGATGATATATTACGATTGATTAGAAATTCTGGCTAGAGGAAATAAAAAGTCAAGCATTACACTGTGAATGACAGTTGATATCAGAGTATGAAGTCAATAATGGTTAGTGCCTAGAACATAAAGGAAAAGAAGAAGATCTGAAAGTTAAAAGGTCAGAATGGACAACAGAACAACATCTAGCATAGCCTGACCACAGGAAGAAGAGTGATAAAAAGGGAAGGCCTTCTAAGGGAATAAGATTCCAGAGGTACTTTGACAGGAAAGTTTGAGGCAGTTGATTTCAAAAAGCTGTAAGTCTTTAAAAGAGGGGCAATGAAAAGCTCAAAGTAGTGTTATTGGTAGTTAACAACATTCACGTGTGGTAGAATTGTGTAAAGTGGGAACCACAACATGAAGAATCCTTGGCATGTTTTCATTAAAAACCAAGAAAATAGGGAGTATGCATTTATAAGTTGTGGAGCTCTCTAACTATAGTCCTTTTCTCATCTCTGTTTCCTTCCGCGGGCTATGAAGAGTTCTGATTTTCTTCTTATTCTGTCAAACCATATAATTCTTTTGCTTCTCACCATTGTCATAGGCTTGTATCAAATCTTTTTCTTCACAGTCTTCTGAAGAGGATACCGTTCCAGTGGATGGAGCTTTCAGCAACTTCTTGTGCCCTGAATATGAAATAAATAATCTTTTAAACAATCATGGAAGCTGCTTAAAATAACCCCAAACAGTTAAATTTGACTGCACCCTGAGCTCTGCAAAATTAATTTGTTATGTGAAAAAACATAATGTGCTTTTCTAAAGCTAGCATTCATGAAAGATTTGCTTTCATTGTCAATATAATACAACTCAAGAATTTCCAAACTGGGGAGACATGTCATTTTAACTATCAAATCAGTTCAGACATGTTCAACTGTTTAAACTGGTTTTTAAAAAATAAGTTTGAAAAGAATAAGGACCAACTCTTGCCTCAGCCCCAGCCTTCCAGAGTTGATAGGCAGGTTTGAAATTTTAAGATATTCATTGTAGGTGGTTTCTCATGGGAGTGGGGATTCTGCAACACCACACAATGGCTGTCACAGTGGCTAGGAGAAACCATTAAAAAAAAATCACCAAAGAGTAAACTGGTTTGGAAGCTTCCTGTCCCACCCCTATTTTCTATACCTCTGAAGCTATACTTGTTTTATCTGGACAGATAGGCACATTTTCAGGGGACTACCACAAGAGGGAGTCTCCCCTGACCATTTTTATTTTTTGAAAATGTTCACAGGGCCCAAGAGGGACCTCAAAATAACTCTGATAATAAAGATGAGGCAAAGGCTGCCCCTTTGTTTTGCAATTGGTCAGTGTCTAATTTCTTTACTTTTTTAAGAAATTAAAACATTATTTTCCAAAGGTCGGGACCTTTCTATAGGCACCCTAATACCCTCCACAAAGGAATGCCAAGTTTCCTGTAATTTAATTTGTTGCAATACAATACAATACAATACAATACAATAGCAAAGTTGGAAGGGACCTTGGAGGTCTTCTAGTCCAACCCCCTGCCCAGGCAGGAAACCCTATACCGTTCCAGACAAATGGCTATCCAACATCTTCTTAAAGACTTCCAGTGTTGGGGCATTCACAACTTCTGGAGGCAAGCTGTTCCACTGATTAATTGTTCTAACTGTCAGGAAATTTCTCCTCAGTTCTAAATTGCTTCTTTCCTTAATTAGTTTCCACCCATTGCTTCTTGTTCTACCCTCAGGTGCCTTGGAGAATAGTTTGACTCCCTCGTCTTTGTGGCAACCCCTGAGATATTGGAACATATTGCAATCTCATGTATTTTATTTTAGCACCTCATAACAAGACTTACATCTCTGATTTGATTAGATACAGGCTATGGCTGGGTTGACATATCAGAGAAGCACACTCATAATAACCATAATTGCCATCCTAACAATCATGATACATAATGATACTTAATACACAATTTCATAAAGTCCTCATTAAACAAGCCATATTATGGCTGCTTGAATACAGCTGCCTAATAGCTCATCCACAGCCCTTCTCCAGCACTCTGGCATTACGTTTCCAAAATTTGGTAGCAGCATCTCAGACCATCTGGGAGGATAAGGGGACTCACTAAAGTAGAAACTGGAGCAGGGTTTCAGTTCCAGTGGTTTAAAATCCTCACAAGCTGGTTGAAAAAACATCAGCTCTGCCACTTTCTGTGACATCATAAACTCTTCTAGTGACTTAATAGGAAGCCACCCAACCATTGGTGCAGCATCATTCCCACAAAAGTTCCTAATTCTGATCTCTGACTTTAGTACAATGCACACATTCAGCCATTAGTATTGCAGAAGTAAAATCGGAGCTCAGGTACAGTTTCTGTTTTTTTTTCTTCTCTCTTTCATTTTAGGAAATCTCCCCCCCCCCCACCTTCTAGTTTTCTGATTAGGTAAGCAATTCATCTAGTTCCAACAAGAAATGTGTCATGTGTTCTCAGAGGACTTCCAGTACATATCAGATGTATTAATTTCATGATCTCGAAACATTTAAAACGATAGTGCCGCTATACTTTTTTCTTTAAAAAATTCTTTGGTAGGATAAATTTGAATCAAGATGCCTAAAATGACTTTGGTCAGCTTTAATAGAGAAACCAAGTTGCAATTTAAAATGTGTTTTTAAAAAACAGGAACAGTTTTTAATCTTCAAAATGTCCAATCTATTAAAAAGCAGTATCTGAGGAAAATAAGGCTATAGATTAGGAAAGAATGCCACGGTCTGTAACTGTAATTTATAAAGATTTCAGCTAATACTTTAATAAAGCTTTCATCTCCCATCTCTTCTTTATGAACTTACTTAATTTTCTAGGCAAAAGGGGAATTTCTTCTCACCTGGGCTAGACGTGGGTGAATCCAAGCATTGGCATTCAGTGCTCCCTCCCAAGCTCTCCGTGTCACTGTAGAAAGATTGGTAAGGACCTGGCAATAGAAGGAAGATGATCTTGTATATAACTAAAGACTTCTAATAAAATATGAGAAGAGGGTTGAGGGGCAAAATATTGGCTCATGGAAAATGGAGAGGCCTTTGATAATGCAGAAGTTATCTGATCTGAGCAAAAGCAATAACATTTGCCTCAGTTACTGAAGGAGTTGCGTGGAGTTATCTTTTGTTGAGGTGTGCTTGCTTCCCCCCCACCTCCACTCAAGAACTACACATTAAAGCAGGGGTCCCCAAACTTGGCTGGAGAATTCTGGGAGTTGAAGTCCACAAGTCTTAAAGTTGCCAAGTTTTAAAACCTCTGCATTAAAGTTACAGTCCTAAACTGCAAAAAAACCAATCGCGGATGGCAGCAAAGATACCCTCAATTTTTAAAAATTCTTTAGTCCTGCCTTCTGTGCTTGGAGTGATCAATAGAGTTCTCATTCCAAGCACAGATGACCAGGTTCAAATTCATCTATTTTGGACAGATTATGCAAAGTTTTAGTTCTCTAAAGAAGGCTCAGTGCTGGGAAGGATGGAAGGAAAGAGAAGAAGAGAATGCCCATCAACAAGGTGGATAGACTCAGTTGCAGTGGTGATGGGTGCACCATTAGAAGACCTGATAAAGCAAATTAGGGACACGCTCTTACGGAGAAATATATGTGGTCGTAAGGAGTCGACAATGATTTGATGGCACATCATTCAAGTACGGGTAGTCTTCGACTTACGACCACAACTGAGCCCAAAATTTCTGTTGTGAAGTGAGACATTGGTTACGTGAGTTTAGTCCCATTTTACGTCTTTTCTTTGCCACCGTTGTTAAATGAATCACTGCGATTATTAAGTTAGTAACATGGTTGTTAAGTGAATCTGGCTTCCCCGTTGACTTTGCTTGTCAGAATGTTTCAAAAGGCAATCACATGACCCTGGGACCCGGTAACTGTCCTAAATATGAGTCCGTTGCCGAGCATCTGAATTATGTAACCATGGGGATGCCACAAGGGTCATTAAGTCTGAAAAATGATCGTGTCACTTTTTTTAGTGCCTTTGTAACTTTGAATGGTCTTAAAATGAACTGTTGTAAGTTTAGGACTACCTGCAGGGAAGTAATTTTTTGTAACCAGATCTAGACACCATATCCTGATCTAGCCAGACCATGGCAAGGATTATAAGATGACCCCAAAGAAGAAGGTAGAAGTGTATTGTAATGGAATTGACTGTACTTTGCTCACTGCTTGAGGAAGATGGCTTTCCGGGAGTTTCTTCTGATGAGTTGCTGAGGTCAGCAGCTGATGAATGAATTCGAGAACAAGGTGCAATATTTTTTCTTCTACCAGAGGAGGGTGACCTGAAAAAGCAAAGGCCCATCAACTACTATCATTTTCCCAAAAAAACAGTTACAGGTAATTGCTTATTAGCAGACTTTTGGTTGGAAATTTTTTTCACAAATGATAGTTGTCTTAAAGAACACTTCCACACCCTAGTATATACTTAAGTTAACAATAATAGTTAATACTACCCCCGAATTACATTAAAAACTCAGCAAAAAGCTGAGAAATATTCTAAGTGCATTTTTCAAGAGGCAACTGGACATTCCAAGTACAGTAAGATACATAAATTATATGTTAAATTCCTCATTTGGACCCAGTATTTGCCTCATACATTTTTTTTCTTTAATCACACCAATCTTTGCTTTAAAACTGAATATTTTTCTTTCCCACACTTCAATATATGGTGTTACATAATCTCTAACCATTTCGTTTAGAACGACATTCAACAAAACTAGAAACTTTATATAACACAGAAAAGTTAGATGCAGTACAAAGTGAATTTTCCTTCACCAAATTGCTTTGTCTCTTTCTATTGGCATCCTGGAGAAGGTCTACATATGTGGTTGCTAGTAGTCAAGATGCCTCATAATAAATCAATAATAAGTTGTGACAGTAGTGCAATATAAATGAAAGGAAGGAAGCCTCCTCCCTCAGCAGCCTTACTAGTTTGATGCAAAATGGCATCCAGAGCCCCAGATGAAGCTCAAATGTTCTTTGTGCTTGTTTTATTTTAAACACAACACATTTACACAGGAGGAGTAATCATGCCCAAAGCACATGAGACTTCAATGCACAGCTTTGACTATGTGTCTTAATGCTTACTCTGCAGGGGGAATTATATGGAGGGGAAGGGAGTGGTGGGTTAAGAAAGAAGATGGTTCTGTGATAGTTATCTCAATGGAGCTGCACCAGAGGAGAGCACTAAAAGTAACTTACAGCCTGCCAGAGATTTGCGTACTGCAGCATTTCAAGAGAAGTTAATTTAAGGCAAAAAGCTTTCTTTCCTTCCTTCCTTTCTGATGAAAGGAATGTGCCTATTTTTAAATAAATCCCAGATGTCAGGAATTATGCAAAAGTAAATAAGATCAACCTTTTCATTTAAAGTATGGTTGTAAATTTTATTGAGAGGTATGTGTGTGTGTGGTTGTTGGTTTGTTTATTTCCAATGAAATAGTTTTAAATGTCTGTCATTTGATGTGTAAATTAAAATGCAATGCTTCAAATTAAGTGGCAAATCTATTTTTGTCTCAGATGAATAAATAGTTTTATCTATAGGTGTTATACAAATTCATGGTATCATGTGAAGGTGTCACGGCATTCTAAAACTTGAGAATCCTTAGTATAGTGTGCAAGGTTATGTTAGGAATTTATAGTCATTTTTAATATTACATGTTTTTGATCCTTCAAATATTGCATGGGAATCATGCTGTTTTAAGAGACAGGTAATCTGGGAAGAATGCTTCCCCCCACCCCTTTCCCTTCAAGGTACAGGACAGCATTTCTTAGGGATTGGCCTTCCTGTCTCTTACTGAGGCTGGCACTAATTAAGAGCTTTCCTTGCAAGTTGTTTACAAAACCCCTTGAATAACCTGCCACCTCCAGTGCCATCCCCTTTTCCCACAATGCTGGCCTTCTATCCTCCCAAGAGTGATTTATGTAACTTTATCCTGCTGATTCTGCCACTGTAAAACACAAAGGACGATGAACAAAGTCAGAACAATTCATCATTATTCCAGCAGTATTTTCCCTTGTCAAAGCAAGGGAAGCTGGTGAGGAAAGGCTCAATGCAATTCTTCCACTGCCATGTCATGTGGCCAGTAGAAACAGAGGGGTGGGTAGTTCTTCCCAATGACTTTCCCCAGTGGATTTTTACCCTTATTCCATAATTTCGTCTATTGATGAATCATTTTTCAGAGCCCAATTATACAAACTCTCTCCCTCCCCCCTCCACAACTGTGGCATTTCCATCTACCAAACTTCCCTTCAAACATCCAATTCTGCTCAGATTCTTTGAAAGGACAATAGCTATTCCAATTTACTTTCTTTGTTTATATATATATATTTGTTTATATATATATATATATATATATAAATTTGTTTATATATATATATATAAATTTGTTTATATATATATATATATAATTTGTATATATATATATATATATATATATATATATATATATATATATATATATATATATATATATATATATATATATATAAAATTTGTATATATATATATATATATATATATATACACACACACATATACATATATACACACACACATATACATATATACATACACATATACATACACATACACATACGCATACACACACATAAACACACACACATATATATATATATATATATACACATACATATATA